>NC_058496.1:23045676-23346183 GCF_020382885.2 Scatophagus argus | reverse complement strand
CAGAATCCTTCCTATAACTTTACTTTAAGTCATATCTAAAATAAGTTGTACATAGAGGGACAGACAGAAAGAGGGAGCGAGAGAGAGATTCTGACTATGACAAAACATTTAAAGCATCCAAATTATTGTCTTTTGAAACAAATGTGTTTTGCTGTGCAAATAGGACATGTTTTCAAAGATTAACCAAGGCCTCATTTCAAGCTTGAACACTGTAGTCTAGACACCAGAACAACTGAAACTAAAGGAATCTGACTCAAGTTCAACACATCATCAACACTGAATTTACCAACTGGGTACTGAACAGCCTGTACAACCTCCACATGGCAGCTACAGGTGGACCAGGGTAGGCAGCCCAGGTTCCCTGACACTTTTACACTTCACATCACTTAGGCCAAAGGGAGCCCAGTACCAGGAGATGATTAGGTAACATCAAATGGAGGGAAGGAGAGTAAGTTGCGCACACATAGTGGTGGGATATAGCAGCTTTGCAGGCCATTCACAGATTATCCATTACCCTCAGGGTGTCATTAGGGACGGAGCTTCTAATGATGAGAAGGAGTGATTTGTGGGGCAGTGTTGCTGAGAGACAAGTTGGGGTCTGATCTAACCTGGCTGGGTCCTTGGTCAGAGTGTGTGATGCTGAATGTCCCTAATGAACCCAGACGACATCACTGATGCAGTGTGTAGGGTTGTACTGAATACTTAATCAAACACACTGAAGCTCTTACTTGCACTATAACAAAATTAAGTGTCCATTAAATGCCCATGGTGTGCCTAGTCTTCACCATCTCATTATCCTGTTGTGAATATTTGCTTTGCAGGTCTTGCTACAAACCAAAATTCCATTTAGTGACAAAAGCCTTAAACCCCCCAGTATTGGCTCAGTGTTGTCCCATGTGTTCACAGAGATTAATGGGTGTTAAAGGATGCTCCAATCCAACTACTACTCATTGATTTGTAATTGTCTCATCTAGAATGATTAAGGGAATCCAATATTACTAATGAATATTTAATTCAGGTAAGGTAAACAAAAATTTTCCTTGTGCTCGGCTTGCTTTGAACAGAAACATAATCTGTAGAGAGAAATAATGATATGGCCTAAATGGCATCAGAGGCATGATCCTTAAAAATCAAAGTTAAGCAGACTCATGACCCCTTGCTGTAGGGATAAAATTGCAAACTGCTCGGGAGTGATGTAAAATGAAGAATTCCCTTTCCTGTATTCAAGCTGCTTATTGTAAAGGCTCCAAAAATTCATTACTCAAAGGTAAAAAAGCATGATAAATCACTTGTAGCTTCATTTTGTGACTCTAAGAGGCTTCAATTTGAGAGCTACTGTGACTGCCAACAAACCAGCAAGAAGGTTTTCAGCCGTGGTGATACTCCTTCACTGTCCTCACATAGCAGACAACAGAGGGACTGGGGAAAAGTATAAACAACAGAAGCAAAAAATTACAATGTTTCCAAGCTTTAGGAATTCAGAAACCATCAGCTAACAGGAAACTATGATGACAATCCTCAGTGTACCCTGTAATCGACATGATCACTAAACTGTAATCACACTTTGAAATGCAGCTGCCGAGTGACTGTAAAAAGACAGCAAAGATATATCTGTAACACCATGGGGGAAGTTCCAACCAATCTACCTAAAATGCATCCTGTCTTATCTTCACACTCATCAAGCACCCAAATTTTTATTTTTTCATGATAAATAATAGTATATTATACTAATAGTCTATATATACTAATATATACTATATACTATATACTAATATATATATATATATACTAATAGTCAATATCTGACTTCAGACTCGATTTAACAAAACCAAGAGAATTGCAACTTGACAGACTTCACTTTGAGTTTATTCTTTTGCCTCAGTTGCCTCAGTTCATCAAGATAAAAAAAAAAAAGTTTGCAGTGAAACAATCATTAGTTTCCAGACGGCAGACATCAAATCAGTGCAGCAGCAGCAAATCACATTGTGCAAGCAGGAGGGAAAGGCACCTTTGGCATATCAGCAGCCAAAAAACAGAGAACCATAAATGTAAAGACACAGCTGTTAATTATGTGTTAATTCAGAAAATACACCATCACACAAATTCAAAGTTAAGCATATGGCCTGACTTGAGAATTCTGACTTCTTGACTTCAAAGATTTGAAACTTGCCTGTGACTTGCAAAACAAAGACAAAAGATGAGTGAGCAATTCTGGAAAAACAAATTTGATTGCTGAGTCTCATTCCCAAGCTGTCAAATATCAACAATTTAGTTTGGTGGCTCCGACAGAGCTGCAACAACAGTAATAAAACAGGCACATTGGTATGTGACAGCCTGAGAATGAGACACAGAAAATCTACCTGACGGTGACACTGACGGTGTCCTGCTGAAACGGTCAATGGATCAGAACTCAGACACAGAGGTTGTTTTCAAAGATTAATTATTCATGATGATTCTTTGAGATCAGGATCACCTCAATATCTCATGATATCAAACCCACTTGTACTGAGGCACTCAAAAGTCTCTCTCTGTCAAGTAAATACCTAAACTTCCACTTTCATATAAAATGCACAGTGAAACAGCTGGCAGAGGATGCTTTATCTCATTTCAGATAGCAGCAGCTGTGGCAGATGAAAACTGAGCTGAGAGGAAAGTAGAGCTGAACAAAACGCCAGTGTTGGCGAATGACTTGGCTGCGCTCGAAGAAGAGACAGCAGGTAGGACAAATACCTTTCTCTGTGCCAAATACTGCATGCAGTATGGTCAGTGGACACAAAGACTGAACAGGGAGGTAATACGACAGCAGAGCAGTGATTGTGGTAAATGGACAGAACGCAGCACGCAGTTGGACATACGAGGGAGGAAAAGAAAATGATTATACTCTCTTCATCTCCCTTCTCCGCGTCTTTGTTATCCTGTTTCATGTTTTTTGTTTTAAATATCCTCAGGCTTTTTTTGCTAGGATGTGGTGGTTGCAGTGGTGTGTGTGTGTGTGTGTGTGTGTGTGTGTGTGTCCTCAGTCTTCACAGACTGTCCCCTCAAACCTAAAACCCACCTTAGAAATTAGCCCATTACATGCACAATTTCACACTCACCAACAGTCTAATCAGGTGTCTCCACACACAGACACACATACACACACACACACACACACACACTATCTTCCTTCTCCAAACAGAAATCCACATCCTTCTCCAATCCAATCCACATCCACCAAGTCTACTATCACACACACACATACACACACACACACATAAAGAGACACCTTCCAATTCAAGCACTAAATTTCATCCAAACTTCTGTTCAAATTATATTAGTTCTTGTGATTACCTGATCTGTTTTGAAACCCAAAGTGGCTGATGACTGACTTGCTAATGATGTCATTAGCAAGTTAACAGGCATGACCAAGAACAGCAGAGGCATTGTAGTTCGCTCTCGCAGGTAAAAATTCACAGGAATAAAGGGGAAAAATCAAACCAGAAACCTTATGTACTCACCTCTGCATGTCTGTGTGTAATCCAAGAAGCTGTGTGCAGCACATTCAGCTGTGCAGATGCCCTGCTGGAGATGACTGGACTGCGGCAAGAGGGCTTCCTCCGGTTTCAGACAGCGGAGGCAGTCAGAGGCCAGGGGTCCGACACAGGAGCGGCAGGTGGGATGACAATCTATAAACAGGGGAGACGAAAGGTCAAAATGGCAGATTTACAGTGGTAAAAAAATTATAAACCCCTTTGTACACACCACAATTTGTAATTTTGATATACAGTATACGCTCTTACTGTGGCAGGTGCTGTCCTGGGAGTAGAGTCCCTCCCCACAGGCCTCCACACATTGGCCTTGGTGGAGAAGAAGCCCACTTGGACACAAGGTACACTGGGATATGGAGGGACCCCAACAGGAAGCGCAGGAGCTGTGGCAGGCTGAGGAGATAAGGAAAAAGAAACAACTGAACCAAAACAGTCAGTTCAAACATAGTTACTACCTTCTCTCTTTCCCAACATTTTACTTGAAGAATACTGTGAATTTTTAAGTAGACTGTAAGTATTTCAACTCTTGACAGCTGGTTTTAATATCTCAGAACGCAGAACTCATGAACTAGTTACTTCATCTGTTTTTATATTTGAAATATTTGCACGACCAACCATCTAAAACAATAATCTGTAGTTAAATGACAGAACACTAAACTAAAGACCAATGAAAGATACAGGAACAGTAAATCACATGATACTTTATGTGAGATCAGACATGTCAGAATAGAAGCAGCAACACTTGAATATTAAAATTTGGCAACATTTTGTCAAAGCCAAACAGAATTAAAATGCAAAACAATTAAACATTAACCCTACCTCTGCATCTGCCATGAGTGTCCAGGTAATGCTGAGCTGGACACTGAGAAATACATGCCCCATGATACAAGGCGGTCCCTGGCAGACAGCTCATACACTTGGGGTTGTCAGGGAAACAGGAGGCACAGGACGAATCACAGGCTGTGAATCACAGCATGTAAAAGTTAATGGCTTCTGGGTGGAAAGATAAAATGCATTATGCTCAATTTAAGACTAAAAGAATTATATTCAAGTAAGAAAGTGAAGTGAGCCTCTCTATCAGATATACTGAATTTCAGTTTGTCTTAGTGAGGACCATGGAAGTTATTCCAACTTCTTGTTTCAGTTGTTTGAAAGTATGTGTTTAGTTTGTGATGTAGTTTTAGTTTTACAATAAACAGTGACTAAAAACATGACAAATGGATAAAATATAAAAAGTAAAAAAAGTAAACTTTGGCTGAATCCCCATGGGTGCATGTGTGTGTGTGTGTATGTGTGTGCGTGTAGTGTTCCATATTGACATGACACTTGCTCAAACAGACCTCTGCCTCCATCTAACAGAAACTAAAATCAGTGAAAAGTATTCCTATGGCATGCTGGAGGGGACAAAAAGAGAGAGAGAAAAAAAGAAAACCCAGAAAAATCAAATTTAACTGAGGAAGCCCTGAGGAGAAAAATCGAGAAGTTAAAAACTCTTCCGCTCTCTCCAGATGTTGACATTTTAAACAAGACCACATAGCACAAACTGGCAAGTTCTAATGGATTTGACCTTTTTTCCAGAAAGTTTCCCAGGTTTTGACATTTCCTAAAAGAGGGCTCCTTGCTGAGTGCTTTAACTGTTCCATATGAGCCAAGCCCTCCAGGTGGTTTTAACCAAAGAAAGAGCTTAGCTATGTGCTGCTAAGTTCACCAACACCCTAAGGGAGGCCTATTCTTGCTCCTCTTCATCTTTACCTCTCAAAAATAGAAACCATCCATATTCATACGGGATCTCTTTATTCATAGAACCTTTGAATCCTCATTAGTGCAAGAAAGACCAGCTAATTATTGTATTTTATTAACTGTTTGCTAACTCTTGCCACTGCTGACTTATCATTTTGGCACAACACAGAGTGGATGCTGGCAATAGGCTCCGCAGGGATGCTAAAAAACAAGGTCAAACAAACCTTCACCAACAGTTCACCGCTAACAACGAACACCCTATTGACTCAGACGGTGTTTCCTGTTTAGCACACACTGCATCGGCAAATGCTGTGACATCTACCTTGTCAGTTTTGCCTGACTGAGGCATGGTGTCACATATGGTATACCTACTTGCTCAAATCTAATTGAAGCTATAAGAATTTTGAATCCTTTTCTCATATATTCCAAAAAATCCATATACATACACTTCCTGATGTTTAAAGTTTTTAGATTTAAGTTAAGTCTTTGTTGTTTGATGCCTTTTTTGATGGATAATAGCCAAAAATGCAGATAACAATAACCTTAAATGTTATATTTTCTTCTGCAATGTATAGATTCTTAGATAAACCTTAAACCTCAAGACCTGTGCTACTTTGCACAGACAAAAAAAAAAAAAAAGCATTCTGGGACACAAAAATTTAGCAACTGAAGCAGACAATTCAGGTTAAAGGAAAATGGGTTAAAAATAAAAATGACAAATAAAACAAGATTTGTCTTTAAACCAAAGGCATTTTGTCACTCATTCACATGCTAGCCACACCTGAGATAGCTTGTTTAAGTGCTGAGTGAGGGTTAAGTGACAATTTTTTTAATTACATTACATTACATTTACAGTAATGTCCTTCGCATTTGATTCTGATCTTAGAATGCATGAGGATCAGCTTCAGCTATGGTGTCAGTGCCTCATCAAGGGAGAACAATAGGAGTACTGATCTATATTCCTAAAATCTTGATGTCAAAAAAGAAAACCTGCTACCTTTATAAGAGCATCAAAAACACATGCACTGTTTTTCCTGGTCAACTGTGAGTCAGCTTTACCATAACAGACGCCATCTTGATTGTAGTAACCAGCGCCACAATCAGGAACGCACTCCCCATCTTTGAGCAAGGCTGCAGGGTCCGAACATGACACACACTCCTGCTGGCCCGGCCCACGGCACTCTAAGCATGACTCATGACAGCCTGGTGGAAAGAACAGAACAACATTTACCCTAAGCATGTATTTACAAAATACTGTCACTGTAAAATGGTGCTAAATAATCACACCAGTACGTTTGTCTTACCTCACTCACTATATATCACGTATAGTTTATACTACAGGCAATACCTCCCAAAGATATTTAAATCCAAAACAGTCCTTTGCCAATCATCTGCACGTTTAAATTATATTGCACTGTGGTCAGATTATCAAACTCAAGACCATTTCAAATCTCAGGAAGGTCAGATAATTAATTAAAATTCTAGAAGCATGGTTTGAAAAAAAAAAAAAGTTATACCATAATGCACTTTGCCCTTAAGGAGATGACATAATGATTGTATAACATGCAAATTAAAAAACTTAAGGATTCTTTAGAGCTTGTTTGTTTGTGTGTCTGTGTGTGTGTGTGTGTGTGTGTGTGAGTGAGTGTGTGTGGTCTCTATAGCTGCCATTAGCAATGGTATTTCATGAGGGCTGACAAAACTTGAAAACTTGCACTAACAACATGAACAACTGGGTGAGCAGGAGGCTGGAGTGAGCTGAGCTAAGTGGGGAGTCCATGTAAAATTTTAGCAGTTTGTATTGTGTGTGTGTGTGTGTGTGTGTGTGTGTGTGTGTGTGTGTGTGTGTGTGTGTGCGTATGTGTGTGTGAGCGAGAGAAAGACAAAGAGAGACTGAAACAAACCGAGCACAACGTCTCATGAGTGAATTAATGTTGTTTTGTTTCAGATGAAATCTGGGCAAGGCTTATGTGTGATTGTGTGTCTTTGTGTCTTCATACAGCTGTACCCTCATCTGTCTGGAAGTGTGTGAGCAAATAGAAGCCCCAAAAAAACTATTTCAACACCAACTGGCATGATTACGCATGATTTCCCAGCGGTCCACAGACCGAAGCCAGGTGCCACAGAAACGACCCAAAGACAAAGTAAGGAAAACACGGGAGTGCTGTGAAAACTCTGGCTCTGACACAGCTAACTTTGGCACCGACAACACTGTTTACTTCACACTAGATTTCTGATGTGCATTCACAAGCTGGTGCTGTTTTGTTCCAAAAATTACGTATGCATTAAGGAACCTTTTAAGAGGGTCCCCACATTCAAAACATGAGTAATCCAAAAAGGATTCCCTGAGGATCCGTATCACAAAGAGTTCATGTGCCTTTGAATATTCATATGAAACTCTTCAAGATATTTTTTCACATGATCTTAGAAGTTATGCCCATTTTCATCTATAAAGTTTATGGTTCTTTCAGATGTTCATCTAACATCCAAAAGAATGTCTTCCTTTCTTAACGAGTTCTGCAATGTTGGAGGTCTATGACTCCTTCCTGAAGTAATTGTTCCTTTCAGGGTTGCCTAAAGGGTTGCCTGCAGCCTTAAAACCCTTTTGCCATGAGGGTTTTGAGTGGAGGGATTTGAATTTGAAAGATAACTAAAAAAAAAAAAAAAAAAGCTTCTATCATGTTTGAAATGGTCTGAAGAAGTTAAGTGACTTATAGGAATCTTGATTTGTCAAATTTCACAACCTTAAGGGGAAGGATTTTTAAGGAAGCTGTTGTTTAAAGCCAATGATGGTTGTGAAACAAAATGTTTTTTTGAAGCCCTATTACCAGTTTTGTGCACTTAAAACAGTAAACCCGGTGGGCAAATTCATGTCTTGAAGTTTAACCTTTATGTGAGCAGCACATCGAATTTGCTTCCACTTCTAATTTCTGTACTCCACACAAATTTGCAAGTTTCAGATACATCCTGTCACATCCATGAGATCTTTGGAAAAGTCGAGGCAGCCCTTTGAGTGCCAGTTCAAAAACACTTGCATGCAGCACTTCTGGCTTCTTTTTATTTGTATTATCCAAACATGTTCTGCAAAGTCCAAAACGTAGAGTTGAAAGACTATAGCCCTTTCTTTGTAATGTTTGCTTGAATTTTGCCAGATCTCAGTGAGCCTGACGGCTTTCTAAAACTCAATCAAAAGGTGAGCCCATAAGGGATCCTTGTGGATCTCCCAAAGGCTCTCAAGACAGCCAAACTCTCCCAAAGATTTAGGCTATATTGAACTGTGCTTTTTAAATAAAAGCACCTTTCCTCAAGACCAACAAATTCATTTTATTCAGTGAGGACCCCCAATATGCCTACTGGTTCCCCCTCCCTTTCTGCAGGTCTTTTAAGTCTACTTTTACGAGTGTGAACCATGCTTCTGAACATTAGATGGAACTCCATCATATCTTTTAAAAAGAGATTGTGAAGTGTCCTTACAACAACCACAAAGCTGGACAGAGATATGTAGTCGAAAATATGTACAGTAAATGAAAAAAAAGTGAAAAGTTCAAAACTAAAAATGTGACAGTCAGAGGTAAGACAATCTGAAGAACAGATGTCAGGAAAATGAAGCATAAGAACTGAACAAACCATCAGTGCGAGGGGGTATTGAACCAGGAGGGGTAAAATTAATTCAATCCGTGCCATTTAATAAATGCTGATGAAAATCTCGCTCACTCAGGGAGGTGCCAGAAGGTAACCAAATATGTTGTCGCAAAAGCAGTCGAAAAGAAACATGAGATAAACCCGTCATGCTCCTCGATACAGATTTTCCTCAAGTGTCAACATTCATATGTTCTCTCAGCATCCTTCTCTTTTCCTGTCCCTACCACCAACACTTTACTCCCAAAGAGGTGACGTAATTTGAGTTGTGAAACTATTTAACAAATTTCAATAAAATTTTGGGGAAAATCAGATCATGTGTCAAAGAGGGACTGATGAATTCTTGGTGGGAAGAGCACAGCAATACCATGAGGGAATTTATAAAGAACATGCCCTTTACAAACTAAAGGCCACTTTGGAGAAGTGACTTTTACAGATAATGAAATGTGAATTTTGACACTTTTAACTTGTAAATTATCTTTTCTTGTCCGTCAAACTTATAACACTCTCTTATTGGAGGGTTATTTTCTCCTGTTACCCCTTCACTAGCATAGAATGGAGCAGTTCATTTCTGGAATGATGTATTTCAAGTCCAGGTAGCTTATTAAAGTTATATCGTATTAAATGAGGAAGTTGTTTACCGCGATGATCCGCCACCTGTTCACACATACAGATGTGAACACAAAATGCACAACAGACAACAGACATTCAAAGTCAAAATCGTATCCTGGCGCCTCACTGCTACAGTTCAAGCCTGAGAAGTAACTGAGAAACTTCATGCAAATATGTCATGCAAATATCCTTGGACATGCAGAAGCGAGACCAATACTGCTTGTTTGATTCCTTCAAGAAACAGAAGATTTTTGAATCCTTACAGATTAAAGCAAATTAAAATCCAGTTTTGGATTAAAAATTTGTTTTTGTTTCTTTCTTTTTTTTTTTACTAAAATAAGAAATTCAAAAAATTGTGCACCCTATGAAGAAATATATGCTCTCTTACCTTCTAAGATGACAGTTTATTTGTGGATTTTGTTTATCTCATCCACACAGATTGTGTTTTTTTTCCTTCCTTTTTTAGTTTGTAACCTTTTCTAGTTTAGACTCGCTGGATCTTCATCCACTCCTCCCCACTTCCACCCCTGCTATGTATTCAGCTGCAGAAAAGGGCTACATGGTGATTAAAAGACGGCACAGAAAATGGAGATCTGCATTATAAAATGCATTACAGCCCAAAGTGTGTTCACTCTGCATTTGGTGTTTGGCGCATGCCTGATACAACTGATACCATATTCACTATTGTCTGTTTTGTTTTGTGTTTGTTCGTTTTTTGTTTTTTTTTTTACGTTATCTAGCTTGTGTGTAAAAATAATCTAAAATTCTCTCCACAGAATCAGAACTTTTCATACTATACTTTTCACTGACCAAGTGTTTCTTTGTTAAATCTCTTATTCACTCTCAACTTTCCTTTTGATTTTTCATATTTAGGATGAAAATAACCACCATAGTTTTTCACAGTTTTTTATAGATTTTTTTTTTCTTCTTTTACAGCAGCCTGGGATCTAAATCACTGACAGCAGGTGATTTAAAGCATGATAAGAAACTCAAATTCTTTAGATTATTAATCAGTTACAGTGAACATGTATTTCTTTATGCATGGTCTCATTCAGCATGCGAGTCGTAAAGATGATTTCCTTTTTGGTACATCAGGTGCCTGTGAGAAACTCCACCTTTTAAAATTTGAGAGTCAGCAGCTGTAAACCACTGAGCTCCTCCTAGTGTGATCTGAGAGAGGCAAACCTTGAGATGGAAGAATAAGAAAACGTGAACACCGTGAAAATAATTATGAATCTGTAATTTCTTGTATTTAAGAGGCAGCAGTTTGGCAGCTGACTCTCAAATGTCTGCATTTAACTTGAAACCACCAAAAGTTTTAAGAAGACTCCCATGCAGCTTTAGTGCAAGGCGACAAAGATGTTAACATGGTCAAAATTAAAGTCAAATACATGAAATGTTTTGATTGTGATTGATTACCTATCTCAGGCTGGTTTAAAGCCTCAACAAGTAAATTTTCATATTGCAATGACATGCCTGCAAAGTAGCAGGCTGCCTGAGAGGTAAGAATTTTATAAGCTCTTAAATGTGTATGGCAGTAAAGTATATGCAAATTGTAGTTAAAAGGCTGAACATGCAAATGCAAAACTGAGTTCTTTTAAATTGCAATCAGTTGCAAAGGATTCAAATGAAAGACAAACTCTACCAACATCACAGCATAACCCAAATCTCACAGAGGAGTAAAATTTTTTGTTCAGGTTTATGTGAAAAGGGTTAAAGTTGGAACCTAACCTTCAATATGACATGTAGACTGACAGGTGAAATAGGCACCTGGCCCACTTTTCAATTTTTATGCTCCTTAGCTCTTCTTATTTCCTTGCCATCATCTCCTTGTCCATCTTCTTTCTCTCCCCCAGTTTCTGAAGTTATGCACCTTTTCTTCTCTCTCTTCCCATGATGCTCTCTCTTCTCAGCCCCCTGGCCTCTCTCGAGTTTCACATTGGGTTTCTTATCATCTCTCTTTCTCTCTGTGTGTCTATGTTTCTTTCTCAAGGCTTTATTTTTCTTCTGTTCACACCCATATTCAATTTTAATGTCTCTCTTTCTATCTGTCCTCTGCTGTTTCTTCTTCTCAGAGTGCTGAAGATCCAGAGAGGGTCCAAGATACTCTCTTTCTCAAATAATATATGCTGTCCTGCAGAAAATCTGCTCTGCATACAGTCATCAGGCATCAATGAGGAATTAATGCATCAAGTTGTCATAGTAGTGCAGCACCTACGCATCACACATTTCCACAGCACAATTCACAAAACATTTATTCAAAATTTAGACATATTTTGTTCAAATAGTAAGCGCTGTTCCTTCCAAATATGCTGGAAAATCCTAAACTATTTCTCATGCAGATGATGCAAAATAGACATCTACACACACACACACACACACACACACACACACACACACATACACATGCCACCACAAAAAATGGTTATGGCCAACAAGGGGATTACATGTCCTTTACCTTGGAAAGCAATTTATTTTTCTGTGCAGCCCGAAGCACCAAGTTATCAGAGAATGTAATCCTAGCAGGCCAGTTGCCAAAAATCTTCACTAAAGCCTTCTCTGCATAAACCAGGGGAGGTAGAGATGAATGCACAGTCACACGGTGCAGCGGATAATCTTTAATCTTCACTCTCTGTCCTCCCGGGACAGCCAGGGACACACGATTACAGCACTGCTGCGGTTCACAGCCACTAGCACCTCGAGCAATAAAATGAGATAGGATGGGTGATCCAGCAATTAAACTAAACACACAGAAAGCAGCTTTGTGAAGAGGAAAAGAGTGAAATTTTTTTTTTTTAAAAAAATGAAAACTGAGCTTTTCCTGAAATCCCAATTATTGGAATGGGGATGGAAATGGAATCAGATTCCCTTACTCTGATATCTGGTCACTGAGAGAAGAAAAGCCTACAGTATATCTCTACTTTGATTTGAGAAGCTGCAATCCAAACTTAGCACAGAGACACTACAATGCAGCCAATAGAGTAAGCACACAGTTCCTTTCACCTTCTAAACAACATCAAGACAACAACAACAACAACAACAAAAAAAAAAACCAACAATATTTTTCTTGATCTTCAACAATGGCTCTATGAGTTGTTCCATGCAGAGGAGAAATTTTATAGCATAATCATGTCGTGTTCTTTTTTCTCTCTGTTTTTGAAAAACAGGAAATTATGCTGTCGTCATGGCTGCTTCGGCACCTGGCATACCGTGCTCACAATGAAACTGAAATACAGAATTCAGGTAATAGTGAAAAAACTGATTCAAGTCAAGCTAGTATTGATTTACTTTCTCCCTGTTTTCTTGAGCCTTCACAAAGCCTTTCACAAAATCTTAAGATGCTCAGAGCCTACGAAAATCACACCTAACAGAAACAGCTATCAACACCAAAAGACCAAAAGAAAAAAAATAGAACATATCTCTCTCAAAAGCTTTTCTTGTTCTCAGGTGAAGTGCGAGTGAGAGATCACAGCAGGAGAAGTCATCCTGAATGAATATGCTGGTTTTGTATGCATCAAAGCCAACAGCAACATCTACTGTCAGAGCGGTACTCAAAATAGTGTTCTTATAAGAAAGTTGCCTTCACATTATCTCACAAAGCATGAAAGACTTGAAATGAAGAACGAAGAATGAATGAAATAAACTCACATTTTGAAATACTAATTGAAAAGGCTGGTCAGTTTAATAGAATAGTATCCAAGGAGACAGAGTAGAGAGAAGAAGAGAAGAAAATTATATTCTGACAATCACTATCTTCAGTGACTCACGTTGAACTGTACATTGGCACTTTTTTTTTATCCAGGAATGAAACTGGACAAGAATCCATCTGAGCAAAAATAAAGAAAAGGAAAAAAGTCATCTAACACTGTCTATCAGATGATTAATTGCTTAAACTAGAAGGCAAGCAGTGAATGGAAAGCTGCTTTGCATCATCTTCCCCAATGGTAACCTGTACCAACCATCAGACATGTCATCAACTCAGGCCATTCAGCTGCTCTGTTATCATGTTTTAAAAATGTAGCAAAACTACAGAGAAGTTGTGGACCCAGCATTGGCTCTTCCATATCAAAAATCTTCAAAAAAGGAAACCGTGAAGCTGTAAAGCCATGAAGAAAAGGTCAACATCAAATGTAGCTTTTGAGGAGTGAGTTTGTGGTAAACATGTTTCACATATCACGTTCACACCAGGTTGAATTTTGTCCTAAATTTCTGATAACTGTCAGTAGACACGTCTCACAGCGTGATCTCCAGTAGGACCACCGTTTATGATTGACAACAAAACATTTCATCAAGATCCCCTTGATCCATCTGGAGCAGTCATAAGTAGCCTGACTCAAGTGCACTGGTTTCTTTGGACAATGACAGCAATCTTATGTGCGTCAGTAGATGTACTGTATGTTTCTATCATCTCCAAAAGGACTTTAATCTGTTCCTTTTAAAATGTCTTCTTTAACACACAGTTTTGTTTTACCTGATGAAGAGTCAATTTGGGTTTGAGATGATGTATTAAAGAAGACATTTTATAGGGAGCCCATTAACTGTTACAAGTCATCTGGGAGACACAAATTGCAGTTAGCTTTTTGGGCTCAGCATCTGAATATTATAGGTGTGCATGGGTTTCTCACACTAACTGTGTGTTTTTCTAAATTAGTGCGCATAACTGGTGTGTTTAAAAGTGAAGAGATTACTAACTGTGGGAGGCTCTGCAACTTCCAACTTCCTAACTCAAACATTTAGTCAGGAGCTGCATTATTTGAGCAGCAAGCCAACTGTGTCTGCCTCACAGAGCCATTAGAGACAAGAGGGAAAGCAAAGGAAGGGGGAAGGAGAAATGGGTTGAAGAGGACAGAAATAAGGGGGCAAAACAAGGGGAAAGAAGACAGAACAATATCTTCAAAGCCATGATTATCGACAAGTTGACATTGAAAGCATGCACAAGCAGATGCAGCAAAGCCTTCAGTCATGATCCGGAGGCTTTAAAAAAAAACTTGCAGGGACACTCTGGGGTCTGGGTGGTCCTGGTCCTCTGCCAAGAAATGCTAAAATCTGGCATTAATGTCTCCAGCACCTTCCAGACACCTTACACACTCATTACTGCTGTCAGCTCTGCTCTCCTCTGCCTCTCCTCTATTTCTTACCACATTCCTTCCTTCCTTCTTTTTTTTTTTTTTTCCAATAAACACATTTTGAAATAGGAGTTTACTCTGACTAAATCCACCCTTACAGCCTTGAACTAAGCACCTACTGATTTACAGTCCCTTTAAAAATTGTGAATTCCACTTTCCATGGCCAATCTTTTCTGGGGGGATTTGACTCTCATTAAAGCTACTTAGAGGTGCAAAGAAATAGTCTGCTGACTAGTTAGCTGTGACGTACAAGGGGATTGCATGAATTTGGCTTGACAGAAGAAAGCATGTTGTGCAGTATTAAACTTGAATGAATGCATGACAATTGAATTCTTCCACAGCAGTGTTGAGTGTATGAACTTGATTCTACTGTGCAACATTTGAGAATGAATAGACAGTTGCTGGATTAATGCATGAGAGAGGATCCCGCCAGCATATATGGCACCAAAGTGAGACGGAGACTGAAAAACACAATGGGTTTGTACAGAAACCGCATACAGCACATAAAACTAGATGGATGGAGGCAGGGTAAAACAAAGCTGGCTTTTTACAATAGCTACTGCTGTGTACCCTCTTTAAGGCTGTCCAAGCAGCTTGTGCACTGGGAGGTCTGGAATTCCAATCCTCCTGACAATATTCATTAAGGTGTGAAATTGAGCTGCAGAACTGGGCTGTAATCACATTGTGGTTACTCTCTGCTGTCTCACCCACATCCACTTCTCTCTCTTTCTATTTCTGCCCATCATCCCCCGGAGTCACAGTGGGTCTTCCCCACTCAATGTAGGCACTTGACCAAACTGTTCACAGTAAAGTATATTAGCATGCCAGAAGTGGTTTGGCTTCGTGAGCCATGGCTTTACTTGCTGGTCCTTAGAGAGACCTGGAGACCTTTGAGGTAGATTGGTTGAGTAACAGTCAACAACAGTCAACTCATTGTGCATTTATGCTACCCTGTGTACAGCAGGATCGACCCTCCTTCCTTGCTTTTATCCATTGTTCAGACTCCAGACTCAAGGTGCTAGAAGCTAAGCCAACTGGATATCTTTTAAGTTGTTGAAGAAGTTTCACTTCTCATCCAAAAGGCTTCTTCAGTTCTAAGACTGACAAGGAGTCCCAGATGTTTAACCTCTAAGGAGGTGTCACCTTGGAGGTGTTCCTGAGGGATGTTGACATCATGTGGGTCGTTATGGTCAAATGAGCCAAGGTGTGACTCATTACTGAGTTGTTGTCTCACTCTATCGTGTGAGTTGTTAGGGCCACATGAGGGATGGTACCAATAGGGGTTAAACCATCTGGGGAGGGATCTCAAAGCTGCACTATAGGTGGCTGAAAGTTGGTGTCGTAAACCATCACCTCTGTTCCATCCATCAATTTTCTCTGTCCAAAATGTGGACATTAGAGTCCTCAGAGGTGTGTCCCTTATTCTTGAGATGCAGATACAGTCTGAGTCTTGTCCTGAAGAGCTATGCTGTGCCATGCGTCTGTGGAGTGGTTGTTTGGTTTATCCTATGTAGAGGTCCAAGCACCCCTCACTGTACTTTACAGCATACACCACTTTGCTAATTTTGCTTGTATATGTTTTGTGTTTTGGATGGACCAGTCTTTGTCTGAGGGTCTTGCTGGGTTTGAAGTGCAGCAAGATATTGTGCTTCGAGAAACCTTGAAGCACAATATCCTGCTGCACTTCAAACCGACCCTCAGGACCACCCCCAAGGTGACATCCCCACTAGAGGCTAAATACCTGGGACCCTCCACCAGTCTTAGAACTGAAGAAGTCTTTTGAATGAGAGGTGAAACTCTGGCAACCTAAAAGATATCTGCTCACATTCGCTTCTTCACTGCAGAGACTCTTGGTAGGTTATGAAAGAACAGTTTTTGAATTGTGCCTATGACTAGTTTACTGCTCTTGTGGTTTGGTCTTTAAAACTCTCCCACAACAAGAAATGTGAGTTTAAATAACATAGAAAGTACTTCTGTACTGGTAACATTCACTCACTCAAATCACATCTACATTTACATCATGGTTACATTGAGTTCACATCAGGACGGGTAGACTAATGCTGTTATCGGCCAGGATAATTGCCCAACCTGTTGATTCCCATGTAAGGCCTCAGAAACAAAAATGTGTCCAGTTGATTCAAATCTTCCAGCAGAAAGTTGTCTCTTGTCCATGACATGTTTCATGACGCTGACTCATCAGAGCTCAGAGGACAGATGTAAATATAGTCTGCTATGTGGCCTGATTTGAAACAATGACCATCTCAAGAGGCAAAAATATTGTGTAGTCTGATCCACACATAAACTATTTTTAACATTTGTACTAATCAGTTCATAATGTCTGCTTATGTAACTCAGCTTTTTAATCTTTATTTCCAGAAGTGATTACAACCAGTCCGCTTGTAGGGAGTCCTTTGTCACTTACGTCTACTTTTTGGCCAAATGTAGAAAGAGACGTGTGTCCTCTGATACACTCCATGTCACATTATTTTTTTCACCAGGAGAACATAGCTGACGCTATAAAGGCACCTGACCAACCAACCAGTAAGACTGCTCCTCAGAGTGGAACACAGTTCATTCACCCAGGTGGGGAAAGTTTAGTTTCTGCGTTACCTGTGCAGAGAAGCGCAATGGTTTGAAACAAAGCTTGAATTTACCTCTGTCACAGGGACACAAGACACCCTAAATAAATAAGACATGAATTTGACAATAAAGGTTTTTGTTTCCGAAAAGGAATTATTTCCTCGCAGACTTTCTGTTTTTTTCTTGTGGGTGTGAAGTGATTGACAGGAGGCAGAGGGTGTAGCATAATGTAGCAGTAGTGGTATGAAAACACCCTCAGTGGCGTGAAAAAACATTTTAAGAGAAAAAAGTCAAATTAATGCTCAAGTTAATTCAATTTTAAATTCCAAATCAATTTTCAAGTACTAATTAGTTTTCATAATGTTCCTTAGAAAGACTCTGTGGGCCTGATACCAATACAGGGGTAACAGAAAGGAGAGGGACAAATACTGGCAGAAATAATACTTTTCTGAACTCTTTGCACCCAGTCAAAAGACAGCAAAACTTAATTGCCTTTTCCAAACAATTTTGCAATTACAGTTTAATGAGCGTGCAACAACAAAAAAGAATTCTCTAATCTTATCTGTGCAATATGTGCCCTTCTAGGACTTTGTCAGCAAAGCCACAACAATGAAACAATAACACTCAGACCCCAAAGAGAGCTCCCTGCTGTGTCACGTCATAAAATATTCAGCTAGAACAACCACTCAGAGTTATGCTGAACAAATCCACTGGAAACACACAGAGTTTACCACAGGTACCCAAAACACTGATGCATCAACTGTGGAGTCCCTTTGCTGAACTTTGGGTGCACTTTCTGCCCCACTGCCCAGAGGTTGATCTTAAACTAGTTGACTGAAAGATGTCAACTAGTTTAAGTTCTGATTTTGCTTAAGGAAATGTCAGGTCCAGAGAGAGAATAAAAACATTTGGATAGACACAGAAAAAAGAGAAAGAACAAAGAAAGAACAGCAGGAAAGATAAAACATATCAGAAGAAGCGTATGAGTGGAGGTGAAACTGCAGAAACAAGCTTATCCATCTGTCTTCTTCATCCAGTTTGATCCCTGTTTGGCTAACTGAACCACTTCATATTCAAAAAGAGGCATATTCAGAATGATCACATATTGGTGTGTATGTCAAAATAATGTAGATCAATTACATGTATTATGTTTTGTAAAAAAACAAAGAAATACTTGACATTTATGAGTCTCCAAATTAAAATTAACTATGCAATCCAATGATCTGATCTGCATACGCTTTATCTCATTATCTTAACCCAAATTTAGCAAAGCCTCCAGAGAAAATAAAACATTCAACCATTCGACTACTAGCCAGGCTTCTTCGTTACTAAAAGGGCGTTCCCAGTGTTACTGTCTCATTTCCATAGTGGTTGAATCATTTTGACCTCCACAGTGGCATCGAGAGGACACGTTAAGTCACACGACATCTTATGATACTCACGGCGACAGGATGTATGGTCGTGTTGGTAGGAACCGGGAGGACAGGAGGCCAGGCACTGGCTGCTATCAGCACTCAGCAGGGGCAGCTGGGAGCCGCAGGACTGGCAGTCCAGCCTGCTGGAGCAGGTGGCACAGGATGACTGGCAGGCTGTGGGGGAAGAGAGGAAGAATGATTCTGACTGTCAGTCGCTGGTTACAGGACTGCCTGTCGTAGCTTAGCTGGCTCAAAGTGAAAGGCAAAGGAACCAGTGAACAAGGAAGTGTTCCTCAGAGATGAAAGTGGTTAAGTAACACTCACATTCAAACATGTGGCTGATGTGTACCAAAAGCATATTTCAACCCAATTGCTGCACACATTTTAAGTAAATATCCAAAATGGGAATGTGAATCAAATCATTTTTATGAAAATATTCTCAAAAGAGAATCAAAAGATTGAGACTAAAGTCATTGTACCTCTCTGGGACACTGATACATCATGGCAGGTCAGTGCAGGTAGCTTCCTACATAAGACGGCACTAATTTTGTTGAATTAAGTTGTCTCCTCTGTCCTGGCACACTGGCTGGGATTTTTGTCAGCTGATCTTTATATGGGTATATTTTAGACTTTCTGACAACTTTTTAGGTTTGCAGAGTGGCAACAAAACACTGTGAAAATGATGCTGTGAATTCACTGCTCTAAATAAAAACAGATGAAGCAGAATAACATTCTGCATCGGATCGTTATCAACACTTTTAACTCTGAGTTCTGCACATTAAAACTTCATGCTGTTTAAAATTGAATTATGCCTGGTCTGTCTGCACCTATGTACGTGGCCCAAAGTGCTGTTAGCACAAAACACAAATTTAAGTTTTTATTGATTTAATCATTTCCCCAAACAAAAGTTACAGTACAGCGCTTTCTGAAACCTAAAAACCTGAAAATTTGTATTTAAAAAAAGTAATGTGCCCCCTGAGATGAACTATATTACACAGAGAACTAAGGAATGCATTGTTTCATTCAAATGTTCTGATCTAACACACTCCCACTCTTTCAAAGATTTCACACTTTGGCAGCTTCTCTGTTTGGTGCAATGCAGCGTACTTACAGACATCTCCATAAACATAATAATGAAACCAGTGAATATAGAATGGGGGAGAAAATGGAATGAGGAGACTTCAGATGATCTTCAGTGAGAAATCTCACGATTATCCCTTTTAAACCTTAAAGCCACCCACTCAGTGAGAAACAGCGGAAGGAAAGAATAAGAGAGTAGTGCAAGTGGAGACGTGAAAAGTCAAGAAGTAAAGATCAGGACTGCGATCAAGATAAAGATGATGTCGAGAAGGACCAAAAGAAAGAAAGAGACTGACGGATTGACAGGCTCAAGGGAAAAAGAAAGATGTCAAGGTAGAGGCAAAGTCTGAGGAAAAAGGAGGAGAAGGAAATGGGGAAGAAGAAAGCACCTTATCAACAATGTGAGTTCAGGCTTGCAGCTTTCTTTTCAGTCACCACATTGGGAAATTAGGCTGTGTGGGATTGAAGACGTTTTGGCCTTACTGGTTTATTCAACCAGCAGTCAACCAGGGACCACACTCACACACAAGTGACTCTGTGTCCAATGAACTGTTTAGGTTTTGCCAATAATAATAATAATAATAATAATAATAATAAATTAGAAATGATCACTCAGCATGCTTTGATACTGATGAAATGAGTGAGCTGCAGTTTGTTATTTTCAGTTTCAATCTACACTACACAGAATGTTCAAAAACACTGTTGTGCAGCAGTGCAGTTTTTGCAAAATCTTCAGAGCACTGACAATGACACTAGCCAAGTCAGTGACAAAAGTAACAAAAGCAAAAACTTTGTGAAAGTTTCTGTCATTGTTTTCAAGAGGTTCCACTCCTACGACTGGTGCAGCTGCCACTCAGGAAATGTATTGTTGTATTATGTTCTATTGCACTGCTACTATCCTCCAGAAACCCCCCTAGAAAGATTTTTTTAATCTCAGGGAGGCACTTGGCTTGTTGAAAAAAGCTATTCTAACTCTAGCTTTATCTCCACACAGTCCTCACACACAGGGCCTAAGCACCTCTTTATATTTCTAAAGTACGAGCATGGAGACACCACTAAAGATTCGTCCGTTAGCGTTAGCAGTTAGGCCTCAAAGTTAATACGTTTATCTGTGCCTGATAGCTTTACGGCGCCAGGGTGTTTACAGCTTCATGAATAGCTGTGGGCAGTAAACGTCTGCCTCGCCAGGAGAAGAGGTCAGTGTGATGGTTGGAATTCAGTGCAGTAAAATGCTAAGAAGATTGTGGCTGTTGCAGGTCAGAACCGTGTCAAGGTGGTGTGGCTGGTTTGGTGGCTGGCAAATGTGACAGCAAATGAGCACAAACACGCCTATGCAAAGAAAGGATGAGGAGGAAAACATATGCATAAGCTCAGAACACATACACAAACACACACACACACACAGACGAACACTTGCACACGAGTCCTGATGGAGACACTCTGGCAGTCCTAAATTTGAATGCGTGCTTGCTGTGGTGCTACTGCACAAAGACTTCCAATTATTTCTTCCTAAATGTGGAGCCAAACGATTCACCCGTTTTCAGCAACTGATGTGCAGAGGTTAGCTTAAACTTAGCTCCACTTTATGATGTTCAATAAATAATTTTCTCCATGGACAATGCAGCTTAAATACAGAATGTGGTAGGTGAGCTTTTTATTCCATTAAAAGGCAGTCTTTTCTGTCTTTACATCCATTAGAAGTACAAGCATGCTAACTGTGGTATGTACTGTAGGTGAAAGACTATTAAGCTGATTGCCAAACAGCGGTGTGCAAGTGTGCGTAAAGCTTCCAAAGAGTCACCAGGAAAATATCATCAATCACAGATCTAAATTTACTGAGAGCTATCAGTGGTGCATGCAAAACGTGATGATCTCTTGCCTTTCTTGTGTCTTCTGTTAGTTCTCAAAAGAAATAAACTCAAAAACAATTTTGATTTCTGTTCTGTTGCTTCTGCTTTCTGCTCTGAGTTGACCAAGGTATGATTCTGCAAATCTGTATGTGAACTGGAGGTTCAAAAGGTCTCCCTTATGTCAATGGAATAGTTATTTATTTGGAACAGCCAAGCTAAACTGTTTTTCTTCACTAAGTAAAAAACAAACAATAAAAAATAAAACATTTAACTCCTGATTATGAGAATTTCCATATTATGGTAACAACATGCTAATTTATTTACAAAGAACATGATTTTCAGTGAAATTGTGACATAACTGCAACATTAAAAACAGCAGAGCAGCTATTTTGATGTATATAGTTAAAAGACAGTCCTACCTGCACACACTGGTCCTTCGGCATAGTAGCCAGCTGGACAGACGGAGAGACAGCGGCCAAGATGGAGGAAGGCATTTGGGTCCCTGCAGCTCTCACAGTGGTCAGGGGTCCCCAAACACGACAGGCAGTCTGCATGGCACTGCACTGAAAAAGTACATTTGATTTTTTTAATAAAAATGTGATTTGTAAAATTCAATTAAATATGCGTTGTAAAATTAATACCGGTCTATACAGTATATGCATGAATACAAACATAAAGATGCACAAACACACACACACACACACATACACACACACACATACATTCTGATATCAGATTTGATGCTAACTTTATTCTATACACCTGGACAGACACTCGCTGGTGAATGCAAGACCAGTAGAAGCTTTAAACTCACTCTCTCAATCGCTCTCAATGACACACATTCTGACACTTAATTTTATGCAAATTCTAAACAGATTTTGCTCTGAAACTCAGTTCGCAGAGGCAGACAGATTTAACTTTGCAAAATCACGTACTCACAGACACAGACACACACACATAATTTAATTTTCTAACAAATTCCATCCAGTACATTTGGTTCTACAGTCAGACTGCGTTAGTGATGGTGGAGATGTTTTACAACGTAAAATGTTCCCTACTGGGAGTTTCTGAGTACATCCACATTCTTCAGCTGTCAGCCAACAGCTCCAGTGGTGCATTCTGAGATGAAGTGTAGCGAAGTGCTTTCCCTGCCCCCACTGGTTCCCAGCTGGTCCAGAATTTTACCAACAACCACCAAATGCACTTTAAAGTGAGTATTCATCAAGCAAGCCAGTGTGTACACAATACTTTCATTAGGTCCTGTAAATCATAATTTACTGCATGTAGAAAACACCTCTGTGGCTACTGACTGGGACAGCTGCTCTTGACAGTAATCACTACTTGCTGACAACATCCAATTATTGCTTCTACCTACAAAGCTCTGATTAGCTGTTTTTTCAGCTGGAAAAATAGTTGGTCAGTGATTCAAAGGTCTGCAGCCAGGCTCAACTGAAATATGGATCAAAGCTGATCCCTGAGCAACAAACCTGTGCAAGTAAATGTGAAGAAATGCACACAAACAAAGAATCAGTCAAGTCCCGGGGTTCTAAAGTGTCAAGACAATGAAAGAAGAAAATGCCGCCTACTGCCCACAAAAGCTCACTGTTACGATACAGTTACTGATAAAATACACTTGGCAGTAGCTACTGTGTCCCCCAAAAATGGCCAACACTTTCAACAGAATGGACCCTGTAACTGCAGCGGAAAATACCACTTTCAACTCATCAGATAATTTGTAAAGGTTTCTATCAGATGTATTTTAGATCTAGAGATTCAACAACAACGGAAATTCTACAAACAGAAAGCAGCCACATTTTCAAAAACTTTCTTTGACTTGCAATACATATGAACACCCATAGGTCTGCATGCTGATTCAAGAGAAACAACACTGTGGGTAAGCATCTCACTGATTTTTTATGAACTCCACAAATAAGTCAGAGAACTTGTGACCTAAAAACTTTATTCCCACTGGGTTTGTTAAAGTTGCAGCAAAAATTCTGAAGATGTTACAAGAGTAGTTCAGGCATCATATTTTTTCCACAACTTGGGGAACTTAGCTACTACATTTAAAGGGTGGGTGTGCAATTGTGGAGAAAGATAGTTGATGAGTGCATGAGTCTAATTCCCAAATACAGAATCACTCACCCAGCCTTTAAGGAAAGTAGTACTAATTTTTGCTATTTTTCCACTGTCTAAAAGTCCCCTTCTTTGCAGGAAGCTTCATAAATAACTCTTAAGTCATTCTCAGAGGTAAGACTACTTTTAGTTTAACTTTCAGGGTGATCCTCAGGAGGGATTCTGAATTGCTTGATAAATATGAGCCCAGATATCCTAAAATGTGTGCATAACACGATCCAAGACATGCTATTTTTATTCTAGCACGCAAGTAATTTAATCCCCTCGCCATTATTTCATCAATTTTAATTAAGAAAGTTTGGATGAAATGGGTGGATTTTGATCCTATTTGTGACTTTATTGTCTCAAATAAAGAGCCACATGATTGAGAATTTGGCAGCAGATTGCATGGGTGAATTAGTGTATGGTGCAGTGCCTTTTTAATGGGAATCAGGGTGTGAAATGAGTACGAATCACCAGCCAAATGCTGGTAAATGTTGGCTATGGATGACAAGCTGGTTTCTCCTCCAAGCTACTGTGGCAGGTAGCCAGTCTCATTTGGAGGTCAAGCTAGTGCTAACAGTCAAATTGGCAGGTTATCTTTTTTTTTTCTCTTCTACTTTTCTACTGACACTGGGCGACAAAATAGCAACATCACGGCCAAATATTAACACATCTGCAGTTTGAAAAGTGTCTCATCAGGTGTTTTGTCCTAATCAGATGGAGGTGTGCAGTTAGTGGAGCCAGGATAAACTGTTTCCATACAACTTTGCTGTTAATCACAGCTGCAGTTTTTAATTTTGTGCTTCAGGGATTCTGACTGGCTACACTCATGAGGAAATTAAAGTACAGTGTGCGAGTGTCAGGGCAGCCTTCCATAAACAACAGCTCGTATCAAAGCGTGTGATTTCTGAACTTGTGCTGTAAATAGGCTTTATCCTCAAGAGGAAAAAATACAATTCTTGTTCACTCTCAGCTGTCAAAGCAAACAAGAAATGATCTTGTAACTAGTCAGGTGGAGTTTTGTATGAAAATATACTTATTTTTTCCCCACTGTTTAACATTCCCGAACGAATTGCTTGCAGGGAGAAGTTCGGATAGATGCCGAGCGAGTCCACGAATGAACGCTTGTAGAGCAGATCCCAGAATGCAAGCACTGCTACATTACTGCGAGTGGAGGCATTGGCCACAGCTGAATAGAAAGATAAACACTTGACTGATGGCTGAGATAGTCAATATGCTCGCCAGTGGGCCAGAACACACAGTGGCAAGTATCTCAGTCTCCCACTTTTCTCACTCCACTTCCTCCTTGTGTCACTCATATTTTTGCAGTTTTTCTCTCCCACCCTTTCTGTCAGAGAAAAAACAAGGGAATGGCGGGATGAAAAGTGAGGTAAACAACTGAGTGTGAATAGCAGACAGAAAGAATATGGATGGGAGGGAGAGCGAGAGAATATGACCGTGTAAAGGAGAAAGTAGACAGATAAATTGAATAATGAGAAGTTGTAGACAGTAAGAGAAAAGAGAGGCGGAGACACTTAGAACAGAGCGTTCTGGTTTACTGACAATCTTATTTGCCATTAAGCTCAAGTCTTTCTTTATCCAGCTATCTTTTTTTTTCCATTTTCCCCTGACGCTGAAGTCTTCTTTTCTTTTCCTGTCACTGTTTCTTATTCCTTCTCCTCATTTTGCCCTATTCTAAGACTAATCAGATCCCTCAGCCACATTTTTACAAGCGATAAGCACATTATTTACTCGATACATTCACATAATGAATGGAGCAATCACAGAGCAATCAAGTGCAAGCAGCCCCACATATTGTTGGACAGGAGTCTGAATTGCATTTTGCTTGTCCAGCAAACCAGCTGTCATCACCAACTGAGCTGCTGACAGGGTTTTTAGAGTTCTGGGACTTTCTGAATAGACATTTTTAATTTTTGAGACATGCATTAAAGATTTGTAAAAGTCAGGTAATTTTCAAAAGAACCTACAGGGCGACGAGGTGTATTATATGACTTGGACTGCCAAGTTAATAATAATAATAATAATAGTCATCTTTTCAGAAGACTCGATTTAGGTCAAACATTGGCAGATGGGAACCATCTCAGCGAGTGGAAGGCTCAAGTCTACAACCTTTCCCATGAGACCTGAATGCAGCACAACTCCTGGTTATTGTCCTGAGGTGCTCAATGAGAAAAGAGGAAACTGACCTCTGTGCCTATAGACAGCTGTGATTAATAGGCTTAAGAGAAGATTTACAGTTTGACTTAGAGAAGAAAGAGGGAAAGAGGAAATATTTTTCTTGCACTATTTTTAGCTGTAAAATAAAACCAGTTGGGAAATCCATTTCACAGCCAGGCAGACAGACTAATGTAGGGTTAACAAGCAAAAACACGTGTGTTTTTCTCCTATCAGGGTGTAAATGTAAGGCGGAGTGGATAGATCAGGTTTAAATCACTTGTTCAGGCATGCATACCTGCACTATGGTGCATTATGAGATACTAAAACCATACTGCATATACACACAAGGCAATGACAGGTGCAAGTGTGGCATAATGTGACTGTAAATATAGAAAGCACACAAACAGATTTAATTATTCATTCAAGCACACACACACACTTATCAGTCTCACTTGTACAGCCTGTGCACGATGTATAAAGAGGCATCGTAAATGTCGCCTTCTAATTCCAGCTCTGACGTTTTTCTCAGTTTTTTCTATGTGCAGTACAGTGTGTGCTGCATAAAGAGACAAACACAGAGGAGAGGAGGCTGAGAGAGGCCAAGAGAGTACAGAGTGAGGTGATGGATGATGTGTACACTTCTGCATTGATGGGAGAACATTCCTGAATGTGTTTCCAACAGGAAAACAGAGAATAAAAAGATTGAGCATTAAAGGTGTTTTAGCTTGCAATTCTCAGAAATGAATTTTTTGAGACAAATAAATCATTCTTTATCGTCATCTGGCATTGTTCATTAGTACCCCATCAGCTAACACTTTAGACATTGCTTGACCTCAAGAAAAAAAGGTTAAAAAACTTGGAGATGGGTGGTCTAGTGACTGAGCACCCTCTAAAGGCTTACTAGGTAAATCTGAAAGAGGATTACAAAGTAAAGGAATGGAAAAATCAAAGCCAAAAATCATTGGCCACTTTGGGATATTATATTTTACAGGTCTCCCTTGTTATTTTTTTGGTGTAAACTGTGTATTTGCCTGAGAATAAAAAGTGCTTTTAGTTTTTAGACGGCTTTAACATGCTGCTGCAGACATGCTCTAAACAGTAAAGTCCGAGAAAGCAAAAAGACTTTCAAGGGGCACAGCAACACAAAAACAAGTTAAATGTGAACAAAATAATATTATCCACCACAACCTCATAAAACTATTGTTGTAGTTTGTATAATTGCTGACAGTCTGTATAGGTATTTTCAGTGAAGACGGAAGGTGCAGCCTTCTTAAAAAGGGAAGAGGTGAAACACAAGTACTGTGAGGTGACTGTGTGGTTTAGACAGGTAAGTTAGCTTAAAGCCATAATATAATGTCTTTGAGAGCATTTTCCTTCCTTAATTTGCAGTATTTCCTGTTGAAACAGGTTGAGGGGAAAGGAGAAAGATCATTAAAAAAAAATCTCTGCTTGAAAATTTTGCTCCAACTGGGACTGGGGTCACCATTACGGTTGCAAAGGAAAGTATTAAAAGCCTTTTTTCCTGCGGTGCATAGAAAACTGGCCAGCAAAGTGAAAGTCATTTTTTAAATCATGTAATTTTAAGGCCCCAAGGAGGTGAGGAACACCTCACCTCTGTGTTCAGAAAATTTTCACATTTTCTAAATTATTCTAGCATACTGCTCTTTCAAAACAACACAGGAAATACGGAAACCTCAAATAGTGACTCTGTGTTTGAAAAATGCAAAAAAGAAAAAAGCACATCATCAAATAACAAAACTGCCCCAGAAATACAAAGCACCATCACTGTCTGTTTGATAAACAGAGTTTGCATTTGAACTTGATATTAATGATAGAAATGAACAGAAATATGAAGAAGGACATGTTAAGATGAAAAGTACCAGTACCATAAAGTTTAAACTGAGGATAGTTTATATTGACTCTGTGTGACTGTGTCTGTCCTCAGGCAAGTGCATGCTGAAACATACAGAGCAGCTTGGCCAGCACTGCCCTTCTCCCCAAGGACAATTTGGATTTTGTCCTCTGACTGCCTTGCATTTCTATAAACTCTCCCTCTCTCTCGCTCTCTCCCTCTCTCGCTCTCTCGCTCTCTCTCGGTCTCTCGCTCTCTCCCTCTGTTTATGAGCCTTCTCTTCTTTAATGATCCAACCAGCTTCTCATTTACATATGCTGTATTTTCAGAAAGGTTCATTTATATACCTGTGGCACCTTTCTCTAGCAGATGTTGCATATTGCCTCACAATATAAGAAAGAAAATAAGAGACATAAAATGAAGACGTACCCATTCACACATGAGCTGTACATTGAGGGTCTTCTTCAACAGTAGCTATTAAAGGAGAAGGATGCATGTTGCTGATTTACTCAGAGGGACAATGTACAACATCAACTGAGACAGGATGAAGTTAAGCAGTACAGTAAAGTAGTGTAAACACAAAGAAAACAGGCCAATGAAATAATATATCACCCTGCTTATTGTGTCACAAATACATTCATCATAACCCTTTTATCTGGGACATATCACAATGCTACACTCTTGCCAATACATGGCCATACAATATTGCACTGTGTGCTAATTCCATCATAACAGCGAAGGCAAATATGAAATTACTTGTATAGAATTATTTATTCATTAATTATTTAAATATTTAGGTAATCATTTATAAGTTTCGTTACAAGCCTTAAACCCCCCTCTGCGAAATCAAAGAGATGGGGCATCATTCTTGTATCTTAGCTTAGTACCAACAACCATTCTTGGAAAAATCAATCATACAAAAGGCACAGACACCAGTTTCCACATCCACAGTAGTGGAAAATATAACACAGCTACAAAAACTGTGGCAATAAGCTTAGACACGGTATGATGCTCAATTTCTTTCTCAGTACTTTGTCAAATTCCCATGCCCCTAAACACGTCTTTGAGTAGAATATTAAACCTCAAACTTTAAACATTTAGAGAATATCGTCAAAAAGCTTTGTGGTAAATGTGAGAAATGAGAATGTGCTCACAACTGTAGTAACACCAATCCAAACTAACTATTGGAATGTACTGAATATCACAGATTAACTGTCAGACTGTGACAGCTAAATCTCCAAGCTGATTCATAAGACCTTCAGCGTCAGAATGTTTCATATAGGTGTTTTCCACGGACAACAGAATGAGTAAACAAATAAAAGAGGGACCTTAGCCTGCCAAAGTCAACTACGGACACTAACACATCAAATCCTTCATAAGGTGTGCTGTGAAAGAGGGAGGTGCTAAAAAGGACCAGTGTTTGACAGGGTAAGGTTTCAGAAATGGCCAGACACATCACACACTTCATACATACAGACACACACAGTTGGACCGAGCATCCTCTGCAGCAACCTACCTTGGCGACACTCAGGGCAGCATCTGCCCTCTTGGGGGATGGCCAGGGTACCTGGGGGGCAGGTGGGGCAGGAACGCAGATAACAAGTCACCCGGGCATCCCGGCATTCACACTCGCGGCAACTGCTATCAGTCCATCGAGTCAGGTCCTGACAAAAATTTTGAGATAAAAATGTTTATCAGACTGGACTTAATGGATGCAGAAATTTTAGTTTTTAATATGTACAAAATGCAACTATAGCTATATTTACAAATATATTGCAAATATATTTACAGGCAATGGACAAAAAAAACAACAGAGAATTTCTACTCTGAGGAAGCTGAATCACGAGTAAACAGGAAGCCAGGACCAGGCATCATTAGCTGAATGCCCCACAATGGACAGACAGTCAGTCAAACAGCAGGAACATCACAAAAAAGATGATTTCACTTAGTGAAAACATGAAGACTTTCCCCAAACCATCTGATTGCGGATCAGCTTACTGATGAGAACAGACGCAAAACTAAATATGAAAATTTCTCTGACTGTCTAGAATGTATCACAAGCTTTTTTTGTTGCAAGACTCCCATTCACAAACCACTTGTATCCAAGGATCCATCTACAGAGCACGAGACCTGCAGCCCTGAGCAACAGAGGGAAGAAACCGGCAGCCTTCGGTGTTTGTTCCAGGTTCACATGTACAGTTGACTAAGTGAATCACACTGATTTTGTACTTTAAGGAAGTGGAAGTGAGCACCGCACAGTTTACCACCTGCAACAATGAGTCTGTCTCATAAGAGTTTGTGTTAAAATGTTCCTTTCTTACTTGAATTTATAGGAATCCTTCAACATTTTGAAAAATATCCTTTTAGTTTTCGTTTTCTCCGAAAGTAATATGAGAAGATAAATATTAATCTCACGTCTGTGTTTTAGCCTAGCTCAGTCAGTGTGAAACAGGAGATCTGGTTCTGCACTATGATCAATAAAACACCTAAAAATACCCCAGTTTATACTGTTTCTTTGATGCAGTTTAATACAGAAACGTAAAAGCATAAGTTTATGTTTTGGGGGGTTACATTCTGCTATTTAGCATGCTATGCTATTTCTTTACAGAGAAACACATGTAGGGATGTGTGTGTGTGTAGGTGTGTGATCAGTATGCAGTATCTATCTACTGGTAAGATGGATTCCTCAGGGAGATAAAGAAAAATCTATTTGAAAATGATAATAGCAGTCTCTGCTCTTGCTCTGAGCATCTGGCTTGGTTGACCATCCTGCAGCATTTCATGAGCCTTCCCCCCAGGTTGAAAATGTAAAAAATGAAAGCCTCTGCTTTCTGGGTTTTGAGGACCAGCCCATGAATAATGAAGATGATGCCAGAATAATAAGGAAGAGAGTCTTGTTACAGGCTGAACAGCCCAGAGTAATCTGATAGCTCTGTCCTAAAATACACATTTAGTCTGTCTTATTGCAACTTTAATTTGTGTGTTTAGAATGTACCTGTATATTTATATTTATACCCAACTTAATGTTGATGTTTTTGGTTGTTTCCATAGCAGCCTCCTTGCAGTGAAACTTTATGACATTTATTTTCTTTTCTCCTCTAAGAATAGTGGATTTACAGAAGCCTTGTGCTGACTTTGACTGACTCACACAGTTTAGATTTCTTGATTTGGCAATTTCACTCTCATGTTTACATGCAAACACAATGAAAGTAAAATGTATATCTATGACAGAAGTACCTTGTAGGATTTGCCCTCAGACATACAGAAAGGTTTCAAAGAGGAACACTCCGGGCAGCACCTTCCTGGCAGGTGGGTGAGCTCCGATCCCTAAAAAATAGGAAAATATGAATTTAAATTTCATTCTCAGGCATTCATTAAGTTACATTTAACTTGTAGAGAGGTTATATAACATAAACTATTGGGAAAATCACCATAAGACATAACAGCTCAAGAAATGTTGGGAAAATAATTGCAGTTTTAAATTTTTGGTTCATATAATAAGCATGATAAAAAAACAAAAAGCAAAAACTGTTTTTGTTACGTTTACGCTGGTATTTCTCTTTACTTGTCCATCACACTTGACTTTGCCTTTCTTCTTCACCTATCTGTAGTTATTTTAATTTTCAGTCCACTTCTGTTTAGTTCAATGTATGTTCAGTTCATTTTAGTAGAAAAAATGACTGAAAATATACAAACACATTGGACAAATGGATCAAGACATGAATTTTAACTTAACTGGAAAGAGTAAAACTTTTTTTCTATGTAATTTCCCAGCCAAAAAATAACATAAAGCAATTAAGAACCTTTTTAATAATGCAATTTCTAATGCAAAGAACTCCTCACAGTACCATTACAGCACATTTTCAGTCCAGATGCCACCATAAGGAATCATAACTGTAAATAATCTGGCTCTGCTGATCATTAAACTTATAACTCCCTTTATTTTTTGTGCATACTCAGTCAGTAAGGGTGAAAACTGCATGACTCTGATCTTCTCAGCAGGGTGACCTTGCTCAAATCAGAGCTGGACAAATGCCAGTTATGCTACTTAGAGCTAATGGCACTTACCAGCTGTAATTATCACCATACCACATGATTAATGGGGGCTTATTTGGTCGTGGCAGGGGGTATTAAAGTAATATTAGAACTGCTTTACATAAGAAAACACTGAAAGAGGAATTGAGTCAACACAGCGGCTAGCCTAAAGTGGGTCATTTTAGGGTATAAAAGTAACTATGGGAACATCTGCTTTACACAGGTTGTTTGTTTGACCCCCAAACATTCCCACATCCAACTTGCTACCTCTCTACCTGGACAGAGTGTGATAAGCATGCCCTCATATGAAGGCTACTGGTGATGTTTCTGTTGTGTTCATTTTACATAAAGACAGTATAATTAAATTAAAAGATGTGATGCACTCAGGGAAAGATTTCTCAGTGTGATGTCAGGTAGATTTAGGCACAGTGTATCTGAAAGCATGTTATATTTTTTATGTTCACTTAATCCCTGCTTTTTATTTCAGTCTTATTTGTCTTCATTTTTTGCTGCTGTTCCAAGCTTGCGCACAGATCATTACAGATTTATCCTGTCTTTCAATTTACTTCCTCTAAACTACGGGAATTATCTGTGACGGAAGCAGCCAACCTTGCAACCTCATGCCCCCCCTCCTTTCCTTTCCACTCAATCTGGGTTTACTACTAAATACCAATGAAGAGAATAACATCAGACCTTATGACCTGATAAATTTCACTGCGGAAAATTACATTGAGTGTAGGAAACTATGAACAAAGTAACTGTGACATGTCCTATTAACATCTGAAGGCCCAGAAATGGGATTTCAGGGTGCTGATATGTAGCACTTAGAATGAAAAAGGTAGAAAAGGTGGAGCCAGTTCATGTGATTGTGAAAAACCCTGGTTTTTAAAGCACAGTTAGCAGGTTAGCAGGTTAGCTGTAAAGCAAAATTAAAGGACAAGGGAGAAACTCAAAATATGGAAACAAAAAAGATGTTAAGGTCAAATGTGCCTTTTTGGTTCATGATGTTTACTTTTTTTTTTCTTTTAGGCTCACCTGTGGGCATTCAACACGACCACACTCGGCCCTCTGGCAGAGGACCTGACCACGGTTGCAGGTACAGAACTCACAGCCCGTGCCGTTCCACATGTCACCATGGTAACGCACCGTGCCCTCATACAGGCAGCTTCCCTTGGCAGCAGCACATTCATCACAGCACTGATCAGCACGCTTCACTTTGGTCTGACCCTGTAAGGAAGCAGCACAGTGAGTTTAGTTTTGAGTTTGCTTGGTTTTCATGTACAATGCATGTGAGGACAATGAGACCTCAAAGAACTTCTAAAAATGTTGGTTTTTGTTTATGTATTTCAGCCGAGGAGAGAGTGTGTTGCAGTACTAAAGGAAAACTGACCAAACAGTTTGGACCATACATTTCTAACAACACTGATTTGAAAGCGTTGAGACGTGTAAGGCTACTGACACTGCAGATGTAACTTTTCCATGCATGAGAATTTCAGATCCTCTCTATCACATCAAGAGAGTTCATATTATTATAGAAAACTTTTGTGTGTTCAAGGTCTATCGAAATCATGTCACCACTTATTAACAGAACAGTGTGGTAGTTATTAACTCAGCGGTTTTTTTTCCTTCTATCTGCTTTTTTCAGAGTTGTGGTTTTGAGGCATTGAGTCCACTGGGACCCTTTCTTTCCACTGCTGGATTCAGGCTTTTTCTGCTATAATCAGTGGAGGGAATGGGTTGTTCAAACATCCTCAGCTGTGCTGAGAGCTGCGATTTTTTTTTCATAAGTTTTAAAAGAATATGGAAACTTTGAATGACAGAGCAAAATGCTTAAAAAAGGTTTCCACTGGCTTCACAGCAACAGCAGGAAGCCTGATAAGCTCTCCGCCCCAAGCAAGTGCTTCCTCTTTATAGGTTGGAGTAAAAAGCAAATAAGGTCTGAACTCTGTGCTTTTGATTTGTTCATGTGTTCAGTATTTTACACTGTGAAGTGGCTGTTTATTAAAAATACAAAACTGAAAACAGAATTAAAAGTGATTCCTGCTCATTGTCTTCACTTTATTCAATTTCACATTCCCCCTTCAGATTTTACAAAAAAAATAGGTGCAGCACATTTAGTTTTGGGTTTACTTGATTTTAACACACATTTTCAACTGCCTTTCCCACACACTCCTAATTGTATCACCTTAATGGCTTGTTTTTTGCACATCTTCCTGCAAAAGAATTTCCTCTTGTTGGGTAAGAAAGAAGTAAAATGAACTGACCCCTCTCTGTATATATGTCTGTGTGCGTTTGTGTGCGTGTACATGTATAGATAATCTACGAACAGAACACACTGTATATAGTATAGAATCGATTTGTAAGTTCTGCTACTACTTTCTAAATTACTTAGTGGCCTAAAGATAAAATACATTTTTCATATGTTTAAATAATCAGAGGGACCCTTGCATCTTTAGTCAGCTGGTCGCCTCCAGTCAGAAACACAGTGAAGCTGCATTTAGCTTCTCTGCTTTTGCCAACTTAAAATCTAAATGTAACAATTGTTCATGGGTCGATTTCTTCATTCATTATCGCAATGTAACTGCCCTTGAATTGCACTATCACTTTAGATTAATTTTTTTTTTCACTTTTGTATTACTTGTCACGTGTACTGACATTATTATGTATTCGACTGTGCACAGCCCTTTACTGTTGTGTGGTGTGTCTGGATTGTGTTTTATGGTAATCTCTGACTTCACTAACAAGAGCTTCAAGCTGAAATTTGCATGCAATTAACAATTAAATGTCAGCCTGTGAATGTGTGTGCTTTTATGTGTGTGTGTTTATGTGTATGTGTGTCTGTTGTACAGAAAGCAGAAGACATCTCTGTGTGGTCTTGCATGGTTAAACGTCTCTGCATACATTAAAGCTTCAACAGAGCAAAATGTATGAGGGGGATTCTGAAGAAAACTGAATGTCCATGAGTGTTTGTGTGTGTGTGTGTAGGACTACCCACCTTGTCACAGCTGACTGGCTGACAGGTGTGTGTGTGGCATTTAGACTGACCCTGGTCACACACACATGTGGTGCAGGCGTTCTTCTGCCACTGCTCACCATGCTGTCAAGATACACACAGACACACACATTGAGACCATTTCCAAGCTACACACACACACACACACACACACACACACACACACATGCACTTGCACACAGTAAATCACAGGCTGTTTGTAGGAAACTCAAAGCTCATTTGTACTCAATGAGTGTCGTCTTATCAGTGTGAGGACACTGAAGGAGTAGAAACAGGATGCTGAGGCTGGTGTGAATGGCATGCCAACACACACACATGCACGCACAAACACACCGTGTGCTGTCAGGAGCACATATCAGCTAGCAGAACATAGAATGCAAAATACTTGAAGTGAAGACCTGGAACCAGGACCAGCAGTGAACATACAACCTCTACTCAGAATTATACACGTAATGAACAATTAAAGTCAGTGGATTAATTAGTCATTTGGAAACACAGTTAATATGTGTCCATTCTCACGTGCAACTGTTCAAATTATTTATCAGATAAAGTTACAGATATTTTAAGTTCACCTCATGTTTTTGTGCATTTTGATGTTTTTAAGTTCTTACAAATATTCATACATTTAAGCAGCACAATGGGAAGAAAAAACAGTATTCAACTGAAGATACAGTTTTAATATTCTGGATTAACATGGGCTAAATTTGGTTGAAAGGTACCTTTTTAGACATATACCCCTGTGTTAAAGCAACATTTAAATTATTATATTTCATTCTTGAAGTGGCCTAACCTACATGTTCACATATGGTCACTGAATTACAACTGAAATAACATTTTTCGATCCACAAATCACCAAATCAATACTAAGTGGGTAGTGGTGGTATTCAGAAATAGCCATGGCCAGTTTTAACTTCTTTATGAACTTCCATGTCCCTGGCAGAGAAAACATTGCTGTACACTCTGGTCAGGACGTTAACATGAAGTTATCTCACAGTGCACCTCTACTCCTGATGTGTTTCGGGCCTTAAACAGATAATCTGCCTCAATTTGGGGTCAACTTCCTATAACTGTCAGATGAAATCTTGGCTGTTTCCTCTTTAGGATTAAACAGTTCAATTAAATATTGACTGAAGCCTGAAGAATACAAATTATTTTGCAAGAAAGTTGACATTTTCCTCTGATATACTATTTATTATGGCCATCTATCAAACAGATCAAAACTCTGTGAAGCACTTTGTAGAGCTCTTCAAACATCAGCAACTCGTATGAAAGGTGCTTCAGTACACTGTGTATGTGAATTAAAACAAGAGTGATTTATAATCAGCTGTAGCCCCGATATCTTTCCAGAGGACTGAAACTCACATTTGGTTCAGCCAGAGTTCAAACAGATTCATCCTCACTTGAAGCATCACAGTGACGTAAAGAGGCCTGAATAATCAGCTCTGAACATGCTGAATGTGAATTCAGTCTTAATCTTTGCAGACATCCACTTCACACTCAAACATACACTCACACATGCACAGACACCTGTAACTGAAAGTATTCATACCCAAATTCACAAGGCATTTGCAAACACAATGTATGCACAAGCATGCACATTTATAAAGCTATATACAGAGGATCATAGATGGCTGATTTTACACACAAATAGATGCAGCTCATTTAAAACCATTGGAAATTATCATGAGTGATTTCTTGTCTGAAATGTAATGGTTTCTCAAAGTGCTCTCTCACTCTCTCTTTCTCTTTCTCTCTCTCTGTCTCTCTCACACACACATACACACACACACACAGACAAAAGTGAACTTTGACCTCAAGTGATAATTTCCATTTTCGACTTTTCAAAATACGTCACTCCATTAACAATTCAAAGTCTGGAAGATGCTAATTAGGTCATTATTTCCCAAGAAAGAACACAATTATCACAGAGATTACAGCCATGTGTTTGACTAGTGTGGGATTCTGAATTCTACCATTACCACACTGACTCTGGTGATAGATAATGCTTGGTTCTGTTTTCACAAAACACACTAAAAATTTAATTTTTGCTATGGTGAAATACCGATGATGTGTGCATGTTTTGTTTATTTCTATTTGACAAAATCTTGCTCTATATGAAGCTGAAAATAGTCACTGAAACTTTAACGGAATTATTTTGTGTGCAAAACTTTGCAAAAGACAAATGATCAATATCTAGCCATCCTCACACAGATCCACACATCTGAAGTTTACAACAGGAAGGAAACTTACTTTATGCTTGTACATGCTTAAATCCCATCAATAATTTCAAAAATTCATAAATTATTCAAAGAGACCACGTAATAGGAGTCATTCTCTCCTACAGCAAACAGCTCCTGAATCGCCTCAAACCCCCCATCAGCAGCGCAGTCTTTTCCCTCGTAACATATCTACATCAAGACTTAACACAACACCACCTCCAGCTAGAGGACCTCCCTCCACCTCCATGACAGTCCCACCCACATCACTGTCGCTGTTATACATGGACTGTTAAAGCAAAATATTCAATTTCTATGTTGTTGGCTGCAAGAGCCAACACAAAAGTTATTGTCTACTTTCATGATCTGAAGAAGTCAAGACCCACTGAATTAACATTATCTTTGATGGACATGTAACTTTACAAGCTTTTAGTATGGACTGTAGTAACAAATTGGGCTGGTTAACAGTACAAGCTCAAGAACGGATTGACACCAGCTGTCTGTAACTTCTGAGCAAGAAGCTAGAAGTTTTTGCCTTTAGTTAGTGATGAGTTTGTCTTGCCTACTGTTTATTTGTTTGTTATTATTTATGATTTGGTTGTTATGATTTGTTTGTTTGTTTTTTGTTAGGCTGTTAACACGTTGATCTTTTAATATGGCTATTGTGGGGCACAGCCTGTGATTATGTAGTAATACTGAAGGATTGTCAAGAAAAACTATGTGAACGTTAAATGTCATTTGAAACCAACAAAACAATGAGAGCAGTAGAGTTAATGACTGTTTTTGGGTTTTTTTCATATTGCTTTTTGTGTATTTGTAAAACTAGCATTTACTTTGTTGTTAATTTGAAACCTGTTAACCCTGGTATCCTCACCCATATGACTGTTGAAAGTAAAATGACTTGTAAGATATACCCTAAAAGTAACAATATAGCTATTAATGTGGACAGAGTGTAATGTGTATACATGTGTGCATGTGTGTACTTTAAGATGGACTTGGTGGTGTTTTTAAGACTGGAAGAAGGCAATATAATTCATTCTTTTTAATGAATAATCAGGTGAGATGTCCCTGACACTTCCTGACACCCTGAAGAAGAAAACAAACATCTGAAGTCATGATGATGCAGGCATGAATGAGTGTGTGTGTCTGTGTATATCAGAAGAGAAAGACATACATTAGACAGGATGGGACAGTATGATCAAAGAAGACACTTGGCATGTGTGTGTGTGTGTGTGTGTGTGTGTGTGTGTGTCTACAATATAAATGAGTTGATGCAGACTGAGACTGGAGAGGAGAGAAAAAATTTGGACATCTTTCACCTTAAGTTCAAAATACACACACACACACACACACACACACACATTTGCACATTCTCACACAGACACAAACGTACATGTGCACACATGCATATGACAAAGTCTCCCTGTCATCACAAAAAAAGTTGTTATAGCTTATGTACAAAGACATACAAAATTTGCTACCAAATCTGTCAGATCACAAGTGTTTTATATGCTGTCATCATTCACATTTTATGAACAAAGTAGAACACACACACACACACACACACATACAGGTCACCTACCTGGTACTGTTTACCAGCAGACAGACAGGGATTGGACATACACTGAGGACAGCACTGCCCTGGTTGGATCACCAAGTTCTCATGCTGAAGGAAAAGAAAACTAGAATTACCTCCTTATGGTTGATGGTTTTATGCCTCTGCACACCAGTCAAGTTGTAGTTTGCATGTCCTTCTAGACTCATATATGCAGTAACTTACAGAGAGCTTTGTCACATGGTGCAACAACAGTCACTAGAAGTTCAGTATCATCAAAACCAATGAACTTGTGGTGGACTACAATAATTAAAATATAGATGGACTTGGCAGCACAGTTTGAAGGTGGACACAAAAGATTAGTGCCACCAGTTCAGTATCAGAGCTAACGTGAAATGTGGTCACAATCTGCTTCTTCTTCTTCTTCTGTTCCTGGGTTTTGGTGTATAATGGACAGAAAATATTATGATGTCATAATGAAGTTGAGCTTTGAGCTTTTTGATGTAAAATGTCATCCATCCATTTTCTATACCGCTTATCCATCAGGGTCGCTGGAGCCTATCCCAGCTGACTACGGGCGAGAGGCGGGGTTCACCCTGGACTGGTCGCCAGTCAATCACAGGGCCCACACACAAAGAGAGACAACCACACACTCACACCTAGGGACAACGTAGAGTGGCCAATTAACCTAATATGCAAACTCCAGAGATGGGGATTCAAACCTGGAACCTTCTTGCTGTGAGGCGACAGTGCTAACCACTGCACCACCGTGCCGCCCTAAAATGTCATCACTTCATTATTTTACTCTATTAGACATTTGTGTGAAACTGTCATAATTCATGACAATGGGACGCAGCCACAGGTGGATGGACAGTCAAATAGCCCAAAAAATGATTGCACAGTGTAGTAACATGAGGTTGATCCCACAAAAAAAAATTTGCAGGGGTGGTGTTGCATGCTTTAATGGCTATCAGTTACTCCTTTGTGTTAAGCTAGGATAAGCACAAAGTAGTGAAGGGTATCCCTGCAGTCATGCTTCTGAGTGAGCCGTGCTGACCATACAGGGATTGAACATCATGCAATTTCCTATAATATATAGAGTCTGTGTGATTTTGAATGAAAATAAGGCAAAAAGTGGTGTCTATTTATGAAAAATTACTCTGAGCAAGGGGTGGCACGGTGTCACCTCACAGCAAGAGGGTTCCAGGTTCGAATCCCGGTCTGGCTGGAGTTTGCACATATGTGGAGTTTGCATGTTCTCCCTGTGCCTGCGAGGGTTTTCTCCGGGTACTCCGGCTTCCTCCCACAATACCAAAAACATGCACATTAGGTTAATTGGCTACTCTAAATTGCCCCTAGGTGTGAGTGTGAGAGTGTGTGGTTGCCTGTCTTTGTGTGTCGGCCCTGCAATTGACTGGTGACCAGTCCAGGGTGAACCCCGCCTCTCGCTCGTCGTCAGCGTACGAATTGGGAAAAACAAATCTGATATCGTCTTCTTTGACTGTTGATTTCAGAGCAAAAAAAGAAAACTTTACAATGTTACTTTACAATGTTTACTTACTGAGAGGGACAGGCACAGAGCCATTTTAACTGCCAGTGTGAACATAATAAAAAATTGTGTTATATCTCCAGAAGCTTACCGGTTTGCAGGCCACTTGCTGACACTCTACAACTGAACACTGGACTTCCCCATTGGTGCAGACGCATCTGGAACAGAGACTGGGCTTCCACTCTTCACCGTCTCTGTACGCAGTCCCCTGCCCAGAGCAAGACTCTGACACACACATGAATGCACATACAGAGATCACCACAGGATGAGTAAACAGTGGAAATGAGTGTCAGGTAATAAGCTGACCATTCAAGCATTGTTTGCCCTCACACTCATTGATTTAAAGTGGGGAGAAAAAAAAATGCAGTCACTAATTGGCTGCCAACTGTTGGCATCTGTTGCATCATAGCAGCCCCAAGACATCATTAGAGTTGAGATTAACCTTTTGGCTCGACTCCAGCTGCCCTGTGCACTATATAAGCTCAGGGTTTGTCACAACAACATCCTCACTGATAGAAGACAAGACACTACACACACTGAATTTTACGATCCAAGAACCTGAGTGATCTCTTACCGGGGCAAATACAGCTAAATCGTCCACTGAGGACCCTGATTTACGTTAGAGGTTCAGGGAAGTAAATTACATGCATCACAGAGCTTGTCTCACAACAAAAATACTGAATTGAGCATGGTACTTTAATTTATCTCAGAAGTGGGTTCTTTATGTCTGTATTTTCAATAATCATTAAATGATCTTCGATGATATTTTACTTTTAGTGTGATGGGAATCCAACAATAGCTGTAACTATTATTTCCAAAAGCAGTAACATTCATACTCATACACCAAGACAGTAATAATACACCATATTACTCACCACTGTAACTCTGAAAGCATTAATCAATACACTATATGAACAGCACTCCTTTATCAAGATTTGTTTAGGGAACATTTACATTTTTCTTGAAATTTTGCTTGGATGGATGCAACAACTGACATCTTTGGACTTAAGAATAAGATCTTTGTACATGGTTGTATGAAGCAGCTATTGTAGAAAGAAAAAAAAACAAAGATAAATTACAGGTATTCTCCTTTGGGAACTAATGTATCCAAACACAAAAGGAGTCACTCAATCCCATGGTGCACCAGTGCTGCAGTTGAGCCCCCGTCTCTCTGTCAGGCTGGAATTTTAGCCAAAAGAAGAACTATCTCCAAAACCCATTTGAGGTTAGAAGTACCTGACCTGAGAGCAGGAGCAGAGCTCATGTTTATTGAAAGAGTAGGAAGTGAGCTAACCTGAGGCAGTGTGCTGCTCTCAGGACTGCCAGCTCCAACGCAGACACATTGAGACTCAAGTTTTCCTGTGTGAATGTATAAGTGCAGTTCACAGGGCAAGCCATTGTCTGTGTGAATGTGTATGTGTGCATTTCATCTTGCCTGTGTGTTTTCCTGCCCTGAAATAGATTATGATGTACATGGCAGTAATGTGTGTGTCACTCACAGAGGTGATTACGCTTTTTCACTATATGTGTAAGAATGTCTGTTTACTTGCATGTCTTTCTTCAGTAAGCATCATCACTGACAAGTAATCTATCTTCTGAGTAAAACTAAAATAATCCGTGTAAGGCTTTTAGTTTTGGTCATAGCTATACTTTCTTGGGTTGGTAATTCTGTTAATAAGGACTATTGTGAAAAGGATCATGCATATTAGGATGTTCTGAAGATTGCTGCACAGTATGAATGCAACTCTCAAAGCCTGCATGTCTGAATCGTCCTCAGAAGGTCTTGAATGCACCAAAACAGCCGCTACTTTCAGTTGCTTAATAATTAAACAGTAATTAAACAATATTGTGCAACCAAATTTAAATAAAGGGGTCTAAACATTCACTAAGTACAATAAAAAAAAAAGTACACAGTACAGTGAACAGTAAAATAAAGGGATCTGTAGTCAATAGAGAAAAAAGCAGAAAAAAAAGAAAAAAAGAAAAAGAGCTGCATTTGAAATCTGTATGCACACGTGGCTGTGATATTGCCCTCACCTCCACTGGGGCTACACTTGGGGCAACACTCTCCAGCCGGGGTGAACAAGCTCTGGTCCCTGGGGCAGGTGACAGGGGGGCAGGGGCGAGCATAGCAGGACACACTCCCTTTGGAGCAAACACACTCAGTGCACGGCGAGGGACTCCATTGGCTGTCATGCTGCGGAAATCACACAGACAAGAGTGACAGACAGTTACACACAGAAACACAACCAGCAGGGACAAAGAGAGGAAGAAGAAGAGAGACAGTGGGATGAGGAAGGTTGTTTTTCTCTCTGTGAACGAGAGAAATTTGCAAGCCCCAGTCTGAGTGATAAACGAGAAGGAAAGATGCAGATTTCAATCCTGGTGAGTCGTTTGAGCAGGGCAGTCTGATCGCTTAAAGACGGGTTTCTACTCAGCTGCAATACCATCTTGAGGTGATTATAAGCTTGTTGGCTTCTTAGATTTCTCCTCCTTTCTCCTTTTATAAAACAACTCCAAAGAAACTGCTCTAAAGAAAATGCCATGATGATGCTGCTACTCTGTGACTGATAGATAGATAGATAGATTGATGGAATCCATACTCCACACACAAGCATTTATCAGGTAGAGTTAGATATACATATCTTATTTATTCATCTGTGGATATGTGAGTTCAGTGTTGTTCTTTCACTTGAGCTCAAATGAGATATCAGCGTGTCATTGTTTCCTGCAGTCAAACTGATAGAGGTGAGCAGCTGGCTTCACTCATTTTCTGAGGCGTCAGGCTGTGAGACCTGCAGTAATACCTTCTTTAGGCTGCATGAAATGTATCATTAGAAAGGCTTTTAATGAAAAATTGATCTAAATGCCTTTTCACCCTGGAAAGATTAGATAACAAGCAAAAGCCTTTAATGGATTTATGGTTTATGCTTTTCTTCCCGCTGCTAACTGTAGCTGCCATTAGCTTGTTAGCTCAGTTAGCACAGAAGTTTTGGTTGGCTGAGAGGAGGAAGTTTTCAATCTAAAGAGACATGAGTAAATCTGAGACCAGCGTTAAGGCGTTGGCAAGAGCTTCATGAAATAAAGGCTGCAGCACAGATGCTGAGCTGGCCTTCTTCCTGTTGGACTGATTATTTATATTAGCTGGCTTGCTGTGTCTTGTGTTGTTTCACTTGCTTGATGATGCAACGCAGCAGGGGGCAACGGGCTGGATGTCTGGGTGCATGCCCTGCCACGTCAGCTACAGCCCCCCCCCAGAAGTTGCAACTTTATGTGCACATATCAGTGTTTTCTAGAATGGTTGGGTGGTCAGGTGAAGAGAGAACAAAGAGCTCCTGTCAGTTTCACTTACTCCATAAACAGCTCCCTCGTACTGGCAGGCGCCCTGGGACGAGGAGACACATTCTGGACAGCAGTTGTTGGCAGGGATCCTTAAACGCTCGCCCTTTGGAAAAGGCACACAAATATGAATACACACCAGGCACGACCAAACATACACACACGAGACAGAAAGACCAAATGATGTTGTAACCAGCATGAATACAAAACTTGTCAATTAGTCCTTCCATTTCCATAGAAATTAAGGGACATGTGATGCAGATAATGCAACAGGACAGAGAATAACGAAAATATGGAAAATATCAGGCGTGTACAGCGTGTAGAAAACAGAGCGAGCATGATGGAGGCATTACAGTACACAGAATACAGATTCAACACGCGGTCCTTTAGCCATGCTGCCTACATGTCCTAATTGAGGCCGAATGTCTCATAGGGACCAAATAGGAAAGTGACATAGAGCCGGGGAATTGTTTAGGTGTCGTTTATTTGCAAATACAATTGAGACGGAACGAAAAACGGAGAGGAGGAATAGAATTTGTGTATGGTGAGAGAAAACAACCCCCAAGGAGCTTAAGAAAATGCCTTGTGTCATTTGAAAATGAGAAAACAACCGAATAGAGGCACACCGAATCAGCAGCAGAAGACAAATTATATGTGAACAGGCAGCAGAATGGAAACTAAGTGTATAAATAACAGTGAATATGGGAAATAAAATACATTGAGAATGAGCTTTCAAGCAGCTAGTAGTTCACCATGAATAAACAGACAGAGGGTTTATATTGTGCTCTCAGCTTGTCATTAATCACCTGTGGCACACATAATTTAAAAGTAGCAACAAGACCACCAGCTGCATTTTGACAGCATCTGAAAAATTAATCCATCTATCTATATCAGCCATTTCGTGCTAATAAATCAAACACTAATAATATAGACCTCTTAGTCTTTTCATATTCATTTTCTTAGTTCTTCTTCTGCTGCCTCTTCTCCTAAACTTGACATCCTTTCATTTTTTTTTCAGTCCCTCTAGGTTTTTTCTGTCTGCTGCCTTGAATTTAATCACCAAAATGTGTCTGTAGTACAAGAATTTGATCCAATTTAAGATTTTATTGCAGCAAATAAAGAGAGACTCAGGAAGAACTGAGTTCATTTGTCACTGGAGTGCTGCATTGTTACATTCATAAAGACTCAAGGTTTTCTACTCTGCAGTTATATTTGCAGGAAAATAAACAACTATGTGGGGGTCCAGTTCATCCCTGAAACAGTGAAGGCTACTTTCTTGTCCTACTGTATTATAATGGAAAACCAATCAATGGTGGACCATGAACACGCTTTATCTATCATCTGTCATATCAAGTTTTTAGGTTAATTTTCAGCGCAGTTTTTCTGTTTTTCTGTTTTTTTCTGATAGCTTACCGTATTATATACACACAAAATGTCTTTATTGATAATCCCATTTCTGATTTTGAAAAAGAGATCAAGTTTATTGAACTCTGCCATCTGTGTGATGTACTGATGGTTTCATTTTTAACGCCAAATATATTGTTCTAGCTTCTCTAGCAGGAGCATCTACTGTTTCTGTTTGTCACAAATGATTTTGGACTAAAACAGAAAGAGCAATTTAAGGTTGACACTTTGGGTGTGTTTTTCACTCTGTTCATAATATTTCATAGAATAAATGTTTAAGCAAAAAAATAATCTGCAATTTAATCACTAATGAAAATAATGATTTGCTGGAGCCAAAATTTAAACTTAAAATCTTCGGGGCAAAATCGCAAGCTTTCTGAATTTCTGGACTGTGTACTAAGTCTGCGGTCTGCGATCTTGTCTGCGATCAGTATATATTACTTAAATCTGAATGTAGATCATAACAGATGTATTAAGACACTCCTGTGAAATTTAGAGATAGATTTCAGAAAAGTCGATAAGTAAGAAAATTAGAAAAACAGGGAATCTAAGCTTGCAGATAATGGCAGTGGATTTCAAAAGAAAGCCATATAATGAGAGAGGCAGATGATAAAAACCATGATACTTTTTTTATTATAGCGTAGATGACAGGGAGTCACATTTTAAGAGCTTTTTTAAATGGAAGGAGCACACGGCTTGGTGAGCATGATGACTAATTTTTAATTAACACTGGATTGCTAGCCAGCAGAGTGGAATTCATTAGACATTGATTGTTGCCTTAGCTCAGGGTTGGGATTGGATTTGATGCCGTCACTGCAGGCTTGACGTTTAAATCACATTTAAGAAGAAGCACGGCTAGGAACAGCCAGATAGATGGAGTGAAAAAGACCTTTGAAAATGTGTCTCTGTGAATTCAAATGAGCTAAAAACGTAGGCTGGAACTATGAGGCTCTGAATACTTGTCATTGTGGCAAATTAAATGGTGCAGTCGGCAGACTTCACTGCACAATAGTCTGTCATTTCATTGATTTTTGTTGTATGGGCAACTCACAAAGATGAGTGATTAAACAGGTCCGTGAAAGAGGATCTGCACTTCAAGGCAAAATTAAAAGAGAGACAAAGAGATTAAAATATCCTCCACAAAAAAAAGATATGCATATTCAACACCATGCATTCATTTATTGTTTAGAAATGATGCTGGTTGCTGTCCTGTCCAGTGGCTTATGTAGGGTATTTTGCCAAAACAATATTATCCTCTCTCACAAAGTCGCATTTTGTAACTAAAAAATGTCCTTTGCAACTTCCACATATAAACAGTGACAGCTGGTCTGCATTTTTAACCACAAAACACACACAGTCACGGGTGTAAGTGAACTTTTCTTCCCCAATCCAACCGTTTACAACCACTGGTTCTAAAAACTTACAATCATTTAAGGGTTAAAGCCAGTTCTGAAAATATTTTTCAAAGGCAGAGCTGCTTTGAAAGAAATATTCTTTTCCTTCCAAAAGAGGAGAGTCACAAGAAAACATGGAGAACAGACTTTAAAGTCTCCATTTTGAAAGACTTTTGTATGGAAGTTCCAAACAAATGAAAAAAAAAATTATTAAATGTAGTAAAGACTATGGTATGATGTACCATTTCTTAATATAATTTACAGAACAGTTATATACTGTATCATGATGAATATACACTTTGTGTGATATAAAATGACATATGACATGTTAAAAGATCCAGGATACATCTTCCACTCCTGATGCTCTTGCGAATGAGAAGTAATATTCGCAGTTACAGCCTTGTTAAATAGCTAAACCTTTAAATTGCTAAACCTCCACCTGCACCCAATTAAACTAAAACTAAATCTGTTCATCTTCCGGCGTTAACTATCTAAATGAATAAATACAGCACAGTCAAAGTGTGTTAACTTGCCTAGTTTAACTTTGTTAGCTATCTAACCCCACTGACATTTAGCCACGGAAACATTAAGGTTAGTTTATAATAGGTTTAGTTTAAGGTAATGTAAGCCATACAAAACAAATGTATCACTAGCCTACTTAAATTTTGAGGGGAAATCTGGTCATTACAGCAGCAAGTAGGCCAAGACAAAACGTAAAGGAAGGTATAAAAAATAAGATACAAAAGATTATCTAAAACAACAATAATAATAATAAAAAAGAAAGAAATACAAGGTCATATTTACAGTACAACAAATATACAGTTGTAAAGAAAGAATTTGTACATATGCAACTGAGGTATTGCACAGGTTGAAAGGAAAAGTAAAAATGTTCGTTTATTAGCGGGGACCAGAGGATTTAGGTGGTCCTGCCATAAAAGAAGTGTCACAGCAGCAGAGAAGAGACTCTGACTGGTGTTGAGACAAAGGACCTTCGGTAGCGTTCCTTCCTACACTGAGGGTGCAGCAGTCTGTAACTTAAGGAGCTACTTAGGGTCCCCAATGTGTCATACAGAGGATCGGAGTGGTTGTTCAAGATGCCTGACAGCTTGGACAACATCCTCCTCTCACCCACCACCTCCACTGAGTCCAGAGGACAGCCCAGGACAGAGCTCGCCTTCCTTATCAAGTTGCTCAGTACTTTTTTCATCCCTCACAGTGATACCTCCGCTCCAGCAGACCACTGCACACAAAGTTGCTGATGCAACCGCAGATTAACATAAAACACATTTTAACATAAGACGAGAAGCTAGAGGGGTGGAAGCTTTTAGGAGGTTTTATGAAACTTTCCCAGGTCAAACTCACTTCTGTATGTTAATGTTTAGCTTAAATGATGTTTAGCATTAGGCTACCTAAAACTATTTTAGTAATTTCGAGATATACATGTCTAGGCAAACTAACTTAATGTGTCATGAATGCCACAGTTATAAATAAAAAAAAATGACACAGAGAAACAACTTTACAACTACAACTTAACTGTGAAATAAGTCTGATAGGCACTTTAAAAATAATGCTAGTAATATTCAGTTTCTTATTCATAATAAGTTTACCTGAATTTGATATCTTGTTTCTCCCTGAGAGTGCCGAGAAGGCCATTGTTGTCCAAAAACCATTAACAACATCTGAATGCGCTATACTGTTGCACTGAGAGAGATGTTCCTTCATTACTATGATTCATTAGCACACGGAATGTATCCGCTGCAAATCATCTGCAACAAATCTGCACTATTTGATTCTGTTAGAATAAAGTTTTCCCAGCTTTTCTAGGAAATTACTGAGCCTTTTTATAAAAATAAAACAAAAGTAAAAATGTACGTACGTATGTATTATGGTTGTCTCTTTTTCTTTGAGATTTATATGCTCTGTAATAACCAATTGGATTGAGGCTGAGTGTCACAGACCGGGAAGTAGGGAAGTACTAACACACTGACTAACACAATGTTGAGTTTGGTCTTTTCAAAGAACTTGTTAACAATTGCAGAAATAGAGGATAACACAAGCCTCATCCTTTAAAAAATAGATTTTCCTGTTGGCTTTTGAATCAATGGCCAACTGTAGTTTCTCTATTCCAAAATAAGAAAGCACCTAAACTTCTGTCTTACCTTCTGGAAGTCACATTGTGGGTTTGGGCAGCGGGTAGGCCTGCAGATGGCCACGTCACTGTAGCAGGTACACTCCTGACACAACTGTGGCCTCCACGATGTGTTGTTCTGTCACGACACAAAAAAAAGCAGGCATGAAACACTATTGAGGGAAGACTTGATTCATTGCTGTAAAAAGACAAAAAACCATGTGCTCAGTTATCATATACTACACACCCACGTGTCATCTTTGTATTGACAGCTGGGTCAAATGACAATAAATGTATAGCGTCATTTGTGTATGGCTAAGGAAAGGGTCTGTATTTTACTTGGCTGAAAGGTTGCAGCACCTGCACATTTACAGGAAGTGTTAAGAAAGGCAAAGTTTTTTGTTTCTCATTGCTTTAAGATTTTCAGGTAATCAGTGAATAGTCATTTACATCTGCCGTCTAATTTTCCAATGCAAATTTTTCTCCTGATATTGTTTACACAAAGTAGATGCTGGACTGTATGACAATCACTGCATGGTATGCAGTAATCATGCATTGTGATGTTGTGACTTAACTGATTTTAAGAGATAATAGACTTATTTAGTGTCATATTCAGGCAAATTATAACAGTTTCCATGCATTGCAGCAGTTTGCATTACAAGCTCCATGGTGTTCCGTGATAGTTCAATAACATTTTACTGCTCCAGTTTACAAAATGTGAGCACCCCCATAAGAAAACCATTTCACACTTTGAACTCTTATCATCCTCTAAACTTAAAGTTTTAAAACACTGAAGGATTTCTGCTGCAGGTGGAGGGGAACTGCTTCAGTGTTGATTAAAAGCCTTGAGTACCATGGCCAAATGAGATAGGGCAAGAAAAGCAGAAAGGCTCAAGATCTCTTCTGTCGGCTCCAATATTTAGCATCCTTGCTATTTGTCAATAACTCATAACACCAAGCTGACAATGTCTTATGGCCAGCTTAAAGCCTTACTTAATCAATATTGAAGAGCCTGCATATGCTCAGATATGTCATCATATAATACATAAATCTGATTTAGCTGGATGATTAATAATCCACTCAAGATGTGAATGTCCACGGGCAGCTGTGCTTGTTGAGTGGACACTGTGTGGCAGGGAGTGACCAGCAAACCTGAGAAGGTAAAGCAGACATCTTAATGGACAGGAAACTTTAGGCTCAGGTAACAACCAGACCCTTAATAGTCCCATATATCCTGACGCAAGAGGATTTATGAGGGTACACAATAGCAAGTACTGTATTGTAGCTGATCGATCTTCAAGCATCTTGACTGTGCACGTACGGGTTCAACCTGCTATTCTTGCACGTACAAGGGAAAAATAGAATTCAATAAGGAAAGCCCTGATACTAAGTAGTACAAATGGCAATTTGGGAGCAAAGAATGCCCACCCCATGTACATGTTTTAGTGACACACTGGTTCAAGACTTAAAGACCACTGCCAACACATTTTTCATATGATTTTTTTCAACAAATTAGAGGAGACAAAATTATTAGCAGTATTTATTTGTTTTTTGTAAATTTAGGTAAAATCAGCGGCACCATCAAGAGCTGTTGTGTAATGCAGTTATTTTACACACATCTTAGATAAGCAGTAATCTGTAACCAGTGTGTAATGTGCTTCAAGGTTTTACACACTATGAGAGAAAAATAATGTCTTGAATACAGCCATAGATTATGGCATTTCTGGCAGCACATCCATTTAATAGTAATAATAGATAATGAGAAAATCCACCAAGCAGGTCCACAAAACTCATGTTAGTCTGACACTGCACTTTGAGAATGGAACATCTGAAAAGTCACTGTGGAAGTCTACTTGAAGGCAACTTTGCTTCGAATAAACGGTCATTTCAGCTTATTAGAAGTTCGGTCTTAATTTCATACTCCTGACACCATTTCTTTTGGTTGTGATAACAATGTAGTCATCGACTTAACTGCTGCAATGTGAGAACACAGTGATCAACGTCTGATGGGTAAAAAAAAAAAACAAGCAAAAAAAAATGTCAGATGATCAGCGAGGTCGGAAACAAGCAAATAGTGCATCTACATTAAAACCACAATTTTGTGAGGTAAGGCCATCAATAAAAAAAATCTGTAAATTGTGATGGATGTTTTACTGCTCATCTTAGCTTTCTCTTACAAATAAGTTTGGTTAACACTAATGGCTGTATTCAGCCTGTCTGATTGTCAGACTACTTGTGTTTCTTAACCCAATGTTTCTCAGCTACTGAACTCCCTGAGCAATTTTCATAACGGCTTCTCTTGGTAATCAAGTTAAGGAAAGTCATGCAGTAAGCATGCAGATAAATGTGAGAGTAGCTATAGGTCATGCTGAAAGACACAGACAGAGCACCACAGAATGAAAATTTAATTAGAGAATGTAACCAGCTGAGGGGAATGGCACTCCTGGTGAGAGCATGCCAGTTGATCCGTTCTTGATAATGTGATTTGAGCTTTTTATGTGTATGTGTGTTTAATTGTGAATTTGTGGGTGTGTATTTCTCTGCAGCTGTAGCCTGATGTGTAATGAGTTTTATGTAAGGGCAAATGTGTCATGGGCAATCTCAGTGCACATTTATGTTCAAGCTCAGGGAGGAGGAGGAGCAACCTTCAGAAGAAATGAGAAAGGCTTTCGTCCCCAGGACAGAAACCATTTGGCACGGTCAAACACAACCTGAGATGTACAATACTGACAAGGACTTCAAATGGGATGCATTTTTCTTGGCAGTGCTACTAAAACAGCAAAAATAAATAGAATATTTCACACTGTATCATTTTTAATATATATGATATAATGCTGGGAGCACAATAAGTCTGAATCACTTTAATGAACTCCTTGTTTTTGGATTTGTATATTAACTGCAGGGATGGACCAGCAATAGTGCTGAACAATCAGCGAAGGAGTTCTTGTTTGCTGTGGTGATGGACAGGTTGACAGATGAGGTCAGGCAGGAATCTCCACGGACTATGGTGTTTGCGGACGACATTGTGATCCGTAGTGAGAGCAGGGAGCAGGTAGAGAAAAATCTAGAGAGGTGGAGGTTTGCTCTGGAAAGTAGAGGAATGAAGGTTAGCTCAAGCAAGACTGAATACATGTGTGTGAACGAGAGGGACCCGAGTGGGACGATAAAGTTACAGGGAGCAGAGGTACAGAAGGTGCAGGACTTTAAGTACTTAGGGTCAACAGTCCAGAGCAAAGGGGTCTGTGGAAAACAGGTGGAGAGGCGTGTGCAAGCAGGATGGAATGGGTGAAGAAAGGTGTCAGAGTAACAGCAAGAATGAAAGGAGAGTTTTACAGGACAGTGGTGAGACCAGCGATGTATGGTCTAGAGACAGTGGATTTGAGGAAAAGAGTAATGAGGAATGAGGATGAGCTGGAGGTAGAAGAGTTGAAGATGTTGAGGTTTTCTGTGGGTGCGACCAGGACGGATAGGATCAGGAATGAGTACATTACAGGGACAGCTCATGTGAGATGTTTCAGAGATAAACTTAGAGAGGCCAGGTTGAGGATTGGATTGGACATTTTCAGAGGAGGGAAGAACTGAATATACTGGTTGAAGGATGCTGAGGTTAGAGCTGTCAGGCAGGAGGTCTAGAGGAAGACCAAAGAGGAGGTTTATGGATGTAGTGAAGGAGGACATGAAGGTAGTTGGTGTGAGGGAAGAGGATATAGAACATAGGGTGAGATGGAAGCAGATGATTTGCTGTGGCGACCCCTGAAAGGAACAGTCAAAAGGAAAAGAAGAGGAATCAGCTGAGGCATAATGCTTATATTATATTAATAAGCCCCAAACAGGCAACATTTGTGAAGATGAATGCACACAAAGTCAAAGAAAATATGGAAATGCAGGTCAAAGATGCAAGTTCACTCAAGGTACTCAAGATACTTCAGCTTGAGTCGGAAGTGTGTAAGTGAAGGACCAGACGGACTTTGAGCACAGGTACAGGAGACCATTGTGACAGCTGTCTCACTCGTGGTGATGGAGACATGCATGTGCTACACTTAAACATGATCACACAACACATCCACGCAACCTGACCAGCAAAAAAGACAGCAGAAAAACCCCAAATTTGTTACATTTGAGAATAGTGAAGCAAAAATTCACTTTGAATTATATCTAAGCATATATTCATGTGCCTTTTGCAAAAATATTACGCAAAGGAAGTTCTTCACCCTGCTTGTCTAAACATTATGTACTTATACAAGAAAAAGCAATCCAGTTAAAATACAAAACCAGATTCACTGTGACAGGTATTCAGGGTTGCACCCCTCCGTGCATTCACACTATTACAGGAAGGAGAACTGTCTTCTCTGGTAATGTGTTCTGACTGCAAAAAAGCAATTCAGAGGACAGAGTCAGATCAGTTTGTCATGCTGAGTATACCAATCCCTCCCAGTCTCTGTCTGCAACAGAAAAAGGCCAGTGATACCTGCCCCTGGCTTTTTCTGAACTTAAAGTACAAAAGTTTCTTCCATACAGTCACTGTTAAAAGGCCAGCATGACATCATGACTCTTAACATCTCTGCTTGGATCTGCCAACCAATCAACCAATTTCACTACAAGGCAGCAATGCTCTCAAATGTCATGACAATCTTTTCTTGATCAGAAAGCTTTCTCATAAATTACCCTGCAAGGGAAAAAGAGGTTCAAAGAAAAACTTAGAGATGGGAAATCGTTCTGACTGGACCAGAACAGTGGTACTCCGGGCTTTCGTTAGAAAAATGGTTAACATTAAAACATGATCAGAAATATTTTTCAAGTGAACGCAGGATTGCAATTTTTTGAAGGATTTTCAAAAACTTTTTTTAACAAAGTACATGCAAGTGAAAAAAGTTATTAAATTATAGTACAAATAATAAAATATCCATCATCATTTCAATAATAAAATGTACCGATATTCTGAGTTTATTTTTACTTTATGCTTAAATTGTCATATTATCTAAATACTTACTCTAATGATCATAATTTGTTTCTGTTTTCAAAAACAGAAACAAAATAGAATTTTGCCCCAACTGTAAATGGTTTGCATTCAGCATTTGTCATGTGTGCATATATATGGGTGTGTGTGTGTGTGTTTAGGTGGGGGGAGTGCTGGATGATATTAATTACTTGTATATGGGCATTTGTTGTTTGAAAAACAGGAACATCACGAGTATCAGTGTAAGTGATCACTCATGATCATTTACACTTCGTAAGGAGGTCATTGGGGTTAATAATAAGTCTGTGTGCATGCAGGTATGCCTTCTGAAATGAGTTTCCTGTTATGGCATTGTGGCTGACATTCATGTCAGTAAGTGTTTCTTAACAGGGCGATGTAAAATTAGCACAGCAGCTAACAGTACAGGTGAATTTAGCTCTGACCGCAGTGAGCGCCACGCCTCAGAGGGCGAGTCCATTTTAGCCAAGGTCTCAGGGGGACCAATGAGGTTGCACTCAATTTCAAATCCTCGGCCTGTCTGCCTCTCAAATAGGCCATGGGCAGAATGGGATTGACCCCAGGTTCACTGTAAACATGGACCTCTTAAAGTGGTCGGGGCAAGGGAGTAAAGATTTACCACTAAACCTCTACTTGCTATTACCTGATCTGCCCCCTCCATCTCTGACAAGTCTGAGCCAGGGGAGATGTACAGCAGACAGCAGCACATGTGGTAGTGGCAATGCCTCCCCTCCTCCCAATGAGAGTGTCCCCTACAGGGACCCATACCTGGGATTTGTTGATTAAATGTCTAAGGAGTTGAGGGCTTATTTCATTCCCCCCTGGAGAAAGATATCTGCCTCAGATCTGATTTAGGACTGAACCAGCACAGCCGACGTGGCTGCACATCTCCAATTTCATAAAGAAAAAATAGATCTATAATTTTCACACAGAGTGCGTCCCAGTACAGGATGTTATATAAGGCAGAGCTGCGCATGTTGTTTGCACTGTGTGACTTTGGTTGGTAAGTTGTTGGTTTGAATCTTGGGCAAACTGAATTATGTGTATGGAAAAAGTGAATAAAGACAGTGTATTTCCAAGCTGAGCTACAACAGCAGTAATATATAAATATTTTATGGATATGATTATGGAAATGTATACAATAAATTAGACAACTTTTTTCAGGCAGTAGGACACTTTGCAGATTCTCGCTTGAGATAGGGTGCGTTCAAGTGGAGCCATGAATCATGTTTACAAGTACAAGTACAAATAACTTTTGCGGTCTTTAAAAAAGAAGCAAAATTGTGTCCATTTAAGTTTCCTGATGCTCTTATTAATGCTGATGTCTCTAAATTGTTTATTTTGTCACACTGCCAAATATGTTTTCACTAAATATGTTTAGCGTACATTGATATAAAGCAGAGAAAAGCACCAGATCATTTCATTTAAGGTCCTTGATCTTGAAAATATTTAGATTTTTTTCTATATAAATTTTAATTAACTAATCTTTTAAGCAATGCACCTGGTTCAAGTTCTGGAACATGCTTAACATTTTCTAGTTTTCTCGGTTTCAGTTTTCATTTACTTAGCTACAGCGTTCTCCTGAGTTTAACCACTTGAATGCAAAAGTTAGACCAAAGTCAGTTCTAAAATTAAGCTGCCTGTAACCTACACTGGATCAAAGACAGATCATTTTAATTTACACTAAAGGTCACGCAAAGTATTTTATGTACTGAGAAGAACAACTGACTATTTTATTCGTGGCCTTCACTCATCATACCGTACACAACTTGTTAACATCAAGCAGAGGGAGCACAGGGGAGCCTGTGTTCTCATTATATTCTCTTTAGTTAACTTGGGAGTTAAGTGATGGAAAAAATGCAGCTTTAACCTCCATTACTTTGTTCAGCAGCCAACATCAGAACACTGGGGTCACGCTGAGAGGCTCAGAGCGAGGAGGGAGTCTTCCTGCATGAAAATCAAGCTGGAAGAAGTTGAAAAACAACCTGCATCCCCAAGTCAATTCTCTCTGTATAAATAAAGAGGGAGGAGAGGACTCAGTTGCCCCTACACTGGGTTTAAGTAGCAGATTCAATTAAAATCCAATCAAGAACAAAAGGCTGAGTCAAACATTAACAGGGCTCCGTTTTGTGCAGCTGTCAGTTACACTAGTTGGACTCCTATTCAAGACATGAGGAAGGGTGAAGAAAGGCAGCCTGCCAGACTAGCAAAATGTAATTGGGCTTAAATTGGCCACGGAGCTGATAGAAACTAAAGCTATTACTGAAGCAAATTCAATCTGGGGACGTGATGGCTTACAGCAGGCAAACAGCTCTGCTGCAGACCAACGCTTCAGACTGCCGCAAAAACAGTCTGCTTTGAGAGAAACCTGGTTCTGTCAACAGTTTCATATTTACAGCTGATCAACCTGACCACACTGAGGTACAAGGTATGCCTGGGCCGGAATTCAATGATGCAACACATGCCAACAGCAGACCAGAGTGATCTGAGCCCAAATCTGTATCACTATAAGTGGACAATTTTTTTGGCAAAATATTTTGGTCAACATTAACTTATTTGTAACAAATCATGTTTGAAATGCAAATATTATTAATACTAGGATTTTTTCGATTAACAGAATGCGACAAGCATTTTATCTCCATATGTTTTCAAATCACTTGCAATAATTCACAAAAACACAGTTGTACAGTACCTTTCTAATGAAAATGAAACTGTGGCATAACCATGCGTGTAGTCTGATAGATCTGTATTTACAACCACAATTCAGTCAGATTCAGCATTCTAAAATGACTACGTTGGGCTGAATGTCTGGTTTTGGTATCAGACAAAGGACTTTGTTTAAAATTTTCCACTTACATTCAAGAAGAAGAAATCAAAGAGAGGATCAATTTTGGATCAGCTTTGCAGGAAATGTCAACCAGAATGCAGTGCTGCCACATGGCATGTTAGGTTTTCAGTTAAGGGAAACTCAACTTCTTTTGTAGCTTTGCTGTCCTGTTTGCTTCATAAACAAGCACTCAGAGGAACAGCCTCAGGCAAATCCTCTGAGGGCATTGTCAATGTATCAGCTGCAGGACATCACTAAATAGGTAAGTAGATGAGAAAGAGTGAATAAACCAAGGAAATCAATTTTGACAATTTACCACAAAATAACTGGTAATGTTCTGAACATCACAGATGGAGAATGTTTGATGAGTTCTCTCTTCACATTATGCATGTGAATTTATTTGAATATTTACTTTCATTTTAAATCAAATTAAAGACAGCCACATCAGTGTTTTCTTTTTCTTTTTTTATGTATCAGATAAGTAAGCTGATGTTTGCTCCAGAAGTTGGGAATTTGAATGTAGAACTTATGAAACTTTTCTGATTAAGTTGTACTACGAGAATAAAACAGGTTACTGAACATGGAAGGGCGGCACGGTGCTGCAGTGGTTAGCACTGTCGCCTCATAGCGAGAGGGTTCCAGGTTCGAATCCCGGTCTTCTATGTGGAGTTTGCATGTTCTCCCTGTGCCTGCGTGGGTTTTCTCCGGGTACTCCGGCTTCCTCCCACAATACCAATTAAACATTAGTTTAATTGGCTACTCTACATGGCCCCTAGGTGTGAGTGTGTGGTTGTCTGTCTTTGTGTGTTGGCCCTGCGATTGACTGGCGACCAGTCCAGGGTGAACCCCGCCTCTCGCCCGTAGTCAGCTGGGATAGGCTCCAGCTCCTATCCTGACGGATAAGCGGTATAGAAAATGGATGGATGCCTGAGGAAAGTTTGCTGTTTCATGTTTTCTTGATAACAAAAAAGCTCATCTGAGGAGCACATGGAGAAGAAGTTCTATAAAATGTCCTTTTTCATTCTTTAAGGTATACAAAAACATTTAGCCGGTAAAAAGTTGTGACATCAAACAGCTTGTCCACTATCTCTCATTATCGCTACTTGCTCTCAAGCAACTTCCTCATCATTCTCGATCTTCAGTACAAGCATGAGGAGTGTTAACATTTCCATTTTTGGAGGGCAACAGCTGTGTTGCCCCTGCATCGCCGATTAACTCCCTGCTGAAATGAATTCAAATGTATTCATTTGCTGCCGTTTAATTGCTTTACTCTACAACTTCCTTCAATGCCGGCCAAGTGATTATATGTTAATTTCTTGTGAGGCAAGCTGTGAAAACAAGCAAAGTTATGGTGCTGTCCAGCTGAAGGGCATCTAAAACTGTCACAATCTCTGCCAAAACACTAAATTTTATCAAAAGCTTTGGGAAATAGTCAAACAGTCACAAAGAGAGGACGCTGGCTCCTCATTGGTCTAAGTGAATTTCCACGGCTGTCCTGTGTGTTATCCATCAACTGACCACTAATACAAGCTAGTTAGCAGCTGAGGAATCTGCACGCAAAGCAGGAGACTGTGTGCTGTGCTACGAGGTTAGCATTGTTATGCTAATAGCCACACATAGTCATCGAGGGAAAGGCTGAGTTTAAAAGTTGTGACTTGGCTCATTGATTCAGCTTTCCCCCTGTGCCTCCAGTCCAATTAGAGGGCCTGCTGCTAAGACATGACAAATGACTGGCTGATCATTGGCCTCCCAGCTCACATAAATCCTTCTGTCTGCTCTCACCCTGCCATAGCCGCTATCGCTCCCACGGCCAAATATCAGCATCAAGCATGTAATGGGTTATGGATCATCAAACAGATGGCCCAAAAGAGTCAGGGTCCACCACACAGAGAGAGGTTAGCACTGAGGCCACAGTGAGGGTGATAGTTACGAAAGGAAAACATTTTGTTTTATAAGGCATAGTTGCTTCATGAATAGATTTTAGATATATTTGAGATGGTTAGATGCAATAGAAACACTTCCCTGATAACAAAGAATGTTGTCTTTAAACCATTTTCATTATATAGGCTAATGATGTGCTGCAGAAGGAACCAAACAAAAATACCTTCAGGCCGTTCTGCTTGGATTATTCCAGACTGCAGTCGCTGACCCATTTAAGAGGGTCAAGAATAGAAATGCACAGTCATAGTTTGCTTAATATCCTTCAGCTTTCAAGACACCAAGCAGAAAAACACAGGAAAGAACCAACCACAGAATTTAAGGTTAACCTCTCATCAGATCATAAAAGAAGAGGATTCATGAAAAGGACAGGTTTGATATGACAGCAAGGCTTTTTTCCTGTGCAGCATCAGTGATGACGAGCACACAAACAGAAGGGTTTTGCTCAATAATTCACCTCCTCTGTCTCAACGCCCATTAGTTCTAATGAAAAATCCATGCCACAAGTCCAGCCAACAGTTTTTATGCTGCTCTGACAGTCCTTGCTGCACTTCAGATTTGGTTTAAAAATGTCAACATTTGAAGGAAAAAAATGCAAAAAAATATTTTCTGTGAGTCAAAGAAATCTCATAGCAAGACAGTGTGAGGAGCCCAAATGAAAAGAAAAAGACTGTAGTGATAGAGATGCAGCTGAATAGAAAGCACAGCAAGTAAATCACACACCGTATTTCCTCTCACAGGCCTGCAGTGATATATAATACATGCTGCCAGCATTCAGTCTGAGAAGCATGTTTCTTTTGATTGCATGACTTTTGAGGGAGTCATTCATTATCCAGTTTACCAGTTCTTCACATCTGAAAAAAACTCATTTGCATTCAATCAAAAAAGATTTCATATGGAAGCCACATTATGTAATTCCAAATCTGTTTGACAAATCTATCTAATTCATTCCCGTTTTGTCGTTCCCGCCAGCCCACGGTGTTTGGTCGGCTCTCACACTGCAGACACATCATCATCCCACCAGCTCTTCACCTCCACACCAAATGTCTCGGCAAGCAACAGTCTACCGTCCGAGAAAAGAACAACAGCTTTTAGGCTAACAAAACAAAAGGTAAATAATTCATGAATGTAGAAAGCTTTGTGAGCAAACCTTTGAAGTTCCTCTCTTATTCTTTTATCTTTTGGATATTCCTGAATACAAAGATGCATTAAAGGTGGTTCACACTGCAGGTCTGACTCTGCCCTCACATCCATGTGCACATGAGCACGGATTTCAATAATGTATCAGCTCTCCCCTCATGACATGGTGAAAGTCATGTTCAGTGATGCAGAAAGTGGCCCTCACTCTTCAGCCACAGCGCACCCAGAGATTTGAGGCTGTGCAAGTTTCTGAATCACTGTTTCCTGCCTCAGAGGAATTTAGAAAATGCAGCTTGATTTAAAATTTAACAACGAGTGAATTCTGACCCACTTTGACGGCTCTGATTTCTTGCATGGAGCTTGTGAATGTGTAAGCAAATTTTAATTTGGGGCAGCAGTGAGCAGAGCTGAAGCTCCGCGCTGCAATCATGTTCAGAGAAATACCAGCTGGATAATGTTTTATGAACCTGCTACTGTAACTTCAGACCCATCAGACAGGAGAAAAGGGGAAAGGTCAGAGGATGTCCTGTTGGCGGGATTACTGACTGGCACTCAAGCTTACATTCATATTGGCTACTAACCAGAGTCATGTTGCACATTCCCAGCCAAGGTTTAACTTTAAACACAGGCTGCACTGTGCTAAATCACCTGCTTTTCACACTTAACTGTTTACAATTCCACTGCTTATTTTTGCATTTCTATTTATGAAATCTGTCACATGGGATAGCTTGGTTGATCTATCTGGAAGGCTTTTGGGTTTGGTTGTCTTTTTATCTTTACCTAAGTATGCAGAGGAAGCAGTGGACCAACAGCAATTGTGAATTCTTGTGTTTACAATGGAACTGTAAAAGCAGGCAGATGTGTTTGGACAAAATTCTGCTTCTCACATAAGCAGACTCCATTCTGCTCCATGTACTTTCTGACAGGTTGTAAACATAGCAAAACTTTACATGCAGCAGTTGTTTCCTGAGAAGTGTTTAAAATCAAACTTGCACTTGACGCAGCTAGTTCAAGAAGTGCAGATGCGATAAAAACGGAATCTGGAGCTCATAATAGAAGCACAGGAAGTTTGTAAATCACTATTTATGGGTGTACAGCAACTAGACAGACCAGCCACCCATCTCACACACACACACACACACATACACACACATATACACACACACTGAGATGAGGATGTACGAATTACCAGAGGGGCAGGTCCTTGACAGCTTTAGCAGCCAATAGGAACCTGACACAGGAAACAAGGCGTACTGCTGTGCGGATGAGAAGTGCAGCAGCTGTGTGTGAGTGTGTGTGTGTGTTAGTGCTAGGCCCAACCCTCTGCGCTACACAACAAAAATAACATATGCCATTTGGTACCGGTGTGTGAGTGTGTGCACAACAGGAGAAGGCAATTAGAGTTAGGCTGAAGGTGACAAACACATATTGCAAATGCACGAGCTGTGGAGATGCAGGAAAACACACACACACACACACACACACACACACACACACACACTCAGCAACACTCCTTGTGGGTCAGTAAAGTCACACTGAGATGAAAGTACACAGCACTCAAATAATCTCAGAAAAGATTCTTTTAGGCACTCCTCATCTGCCAAGCCTGTCGCCATAGCTTGAACTGCATCATTTGCAATATATCACAAAGAAGAAGAACCATGTGGAGTAATTCATCCAGCATAGCCATTCATTTGTCTCCATCACTCTGCTGGTTTGTTCACATGTTCCATGGATCTCCTAGTCAATGACGTTATCACATTTTGAAATGAGGGATTTAAGCAAAGCAAAGATAATTCCCTGATTTCCACTGAAATCTGCCACTCCAAATGCTGGACTGACTGTACCTTTACTGTGCTAATTTACTTTAATGTTACCTGTCTTCAGCATTAACAGTTGCAGAGCAACAGAGCAAATCTGAACAATACAGAGTTGTTTGTTGTAAGATAATCTCTCACCCCAGCATTAACTGGAAGTGTGTCTTAGTTCGCTGCATAGCTGTCTATCTACACACATAATGAGGACAGAAGAGAGGTACTTTGATGTGGACAACTGTGCACAGGCATATTTTTCATTTTAATAAAACGCCCTTATTACAAGGACTGCTGAGGAGCCAGAGCTGTTCCAGTTAGTGGGGTGAGAAGGAGAGACAGAGAGGGGGCAAGAATCTTCACAGAAAAGCACTAAGAGGATTACCTACATATGCTCAGTATCACCGTATTACCATACATTTCACTTTTCAAGCCACGAAACAGCTTGCAAGGAGGATGCGTGTATGTGTGACCATTCACATAAGTCATTTTTTGCCAGAAACTCTACACTCACACTCCCTGATGTTCCTCCTTTCTGTGTGCTATTTGTGCTGTGATTAGGATAAGTGGAGAAGAGCTACTGCTGTAGAAGCTAAATAAGCCAAAGTGCACATGTATTGACCTGTGTCTGTGTGTTGTGTGCGTGTGTGTATAATCCAATCTCCTTTCTCCCTGCTCTATAATTGGGTTTTGTGCTCGGCAGCTCAGACTCAGGCAAGATTTTCTTTTAAGGGAGGTTTTCATCTACTTTTTTTTTTTCCAGAGAGTCAAAGAACATTGCCGAATCCTATACACATCTCCTGCCTGAGTTTCTCACAAATACTCACCTATATTCATATACACACCTATACGCACACATGCTCCAAACAACCCCTGACATCGCAGAAAAGATACCTCTGCAGTTAGAAAACTACATGATGTTACAAGCACCAAGCTGTGTACTGGTGTTAACAGAAGTGCTGGCGGGCACTGCTTTGCATGCATGTGTGTTTGTTGGTTTGTTTGCGTGTGTGTGTGTGTCTGTGGAGAGAGAGAGATGCAGCTTTGTCTCCGGGCTGACTGTTAATCCAAGTTATCACAACTGAACATTTCCAGTATTTTGCTTGCAGGGAAATCAAATCAACAAACACTCCTGTTTTTGCCATCATGGTGTATGTGGGATTGATTTAGATGCAATCTTTGTAAACTTCCCCTATAACTACTATATGATGCCTAACTACTAACATTTACAGCGCTTCTGACCTTGACCTAACATTGACCTAAACCTAATTCTAACCTGAACCATCTAAGAGTCCAAACTCTGTCACAACAGATTTCGTCCCCATGACTTGGTTAATACAGTACACAGTACACAAAGATATACACACACCCACACACACACACACAGATGCACATATATAACAGATTTAGATTATCCATCAATTATCATTTTTAAACATATCCAGGAATAACTGAGTATACCAGATGTCCCAAAGGGAAAAATGAGCTCATGATACTGCTCATGTATATGATACTGTTGACAGGTTGATGAGAAATGAACGGATCTAAAGGGGCATTTCCTTCAAAGTAGTATTGATTGACAAGTGATTAATCAAGTAATTGTTTCAGCACCACATTAGAGTTTTTAGGTAACCATGCTAACCGAAAGCTAGCATATATCCAGATTTTACTTCAATCACTGTGTGTAAAACTGTAAAAGTGTCTTCTAAACAGTGGCTGAACCTCTTCATCACTTCCATTCACGACCAGCAGGTGCCGACATCTTTTCTAGATGCCTCATATATGTTTAATGATGGCATCTAACATGAGAAAGGCATTAATTCATGCTTTCACTGCAGGGACATTTGCATAAGTTACTATGGTTGCATTCACAGACTGTGTCACAGCCTGGTCCTTACATCACATATCAAAACAGCATACAAACTCACCACAGATGCCAACTGTCCAACCAAATGGCAGAATAATTTTAAAAATCTGGTAAATGCAGCAGTACTTCTTTGAAAAGTTTAGTTGAAGTATTTTTTCTATCCTGTCGTTGGTGACCAAAGGAATGTCAGGATGTCAGAGTATGAAATGGTTCAGTTTTATGATTTAGATTTTTGAAGCTTTAAATCTTCACAGTGAAGCACACTGATACATGCACCTAACAAAGGTGTACAACCACAGTCTGATCTGCTGGCCACTGAGCAGCTCCACTGGACACAGCTGTGGTTAATGGCCCTGGTCAAGGGCACTTCAGTGGTGATAATGAGGGAGGGCAAACCAATGCTTTTTCAATTTCATACCAAAATTCATCCTGCAGGACTGAGGTATTGAACCAACAACCTCTTGGTTGCTTACTAGCTTACTTCTCTATATATCTTTAATTTTTTCTAAATTATTGTAAAATATTGATAACGGAAGCTGTATTGTCTTTTAAGCAACTGTAAAAGAAAACAGTGTTTGTGTTGTCATTTCAGTGCACCACAGTTCAGATATAAATGTTAATCCAACAAAACACACTGTTACTGTCAACTCTTTGCTTGCATTCTCTCCAAACTGCATGGATTTAATGTTGATACACACCTTGTATTAATGGAGATATTATTCATCTGGAAAATGACATCTACAAATGTGTCAAAACAGTCACCCAAGAAACTTTTTGTAGACACACTCCTGGAGACACAATACAGAGATATTATACTACTATTAGCTTTAATGTGTTTTTCACTCTGTAATTTTTTCACTCTAGTGACTTTGCTCTCGAAGCTACACCTCTGTGCCTTGCTGCTGTAATGACCCACTTCACCCTCAGGGATCACTAAAGTTCATCTGATCTGATATCATCTTCTCATCTCCTCTTGTCTTCTCTCGTCTCATCTCATTCCAAAAAGAGAGCAAAAGTGACAGATTCATCTGATGCTCCCCAGAAAAAAAGACATTATTGAGGTATGAAGTAAAGCCACTATATGCTTAAGATGCATGATTTCCTCAGGGATTTTATTTTACTGTACTGACAGGCTGCTGCTTTCAATTAAAAATCCCCTACTTTCATTTATCTATTTCAATATCTTCCTTTGAAAGCAAGATGATGAAACAAGCATCCATGTCTTCATTTTCCTCTAGTTCACTTAGACATTTTCCACATCAGGACGTTTTTCTCCAGTATGCATTTTTTGTTATTTTCATGTCTGTGTGTTTCTTGCCTCTGTCTGCTTGTTGTTCTTATTTTTTTCCTTATTAATATAATTTGTTTCTTCTCTTGGAATTTTTTTTTCCATGTAAGACTATTATGGTTTCTTCGAATCTGTGGAACAAATTCTAATTCTAATTCTAATTTTACGAAGCTTGTCAACTGTTATGAGAAGTCTTCTTCTTAAACTCACCCTTGTCGTTGTATGTTAGGCTTGTTGTTGAGGATTTCTATATAATTTCTCTTAGCGATTACAAGTGAAAGCATAGGCAGGCAGGTAATAAACATGTGATTCATGAATCACATGCTGAATACACGGTCACGTGTAACATCCACTCCCTTGCTTTTGCAGTGAATTTAATACACGGCCATATGATATCCAGCTGTCAGAATAAAATGATGAAAGATGTATGGATTCATCAGGGTGTGATGACATTACAGACATAGTGGACTTGTGTTATCCCCTCTACCCCCCCTCCCCACCTGCAGGCTGAGAAAAGGTGCAGTGAAAAGCAGATCTCTTGATCCCAGACACGGCGCTCGACCGTCTCCCTACCAGCCTTCACAGAACTGGTTCCAAAAGTCTTTATGGAGGGATGGCGGCCAACAAACTGTGCTATGTTGAATGACTTAGCTGAGAAGCGAGAGCCAAGAAGTAGTCTGCCCTGTACTTTCTCTCCCCCCAGTGAGCACAGCGTCAGGGTAATTATTTGGCAGAAGACATCGTGAAAACGATCTGACAGTTGCAATTATGACCAGGACGAGGCATGACTGCTGTGCTGGCCCAGTAATTTCAGTACTGTCACAGGCCGTTATGCCAATATGGATTTGGGTTGAGTGGGAGGGAATCACGATGTGGGTGTTTTTGAATTCAACTGACTTGTCCTCATCCTTGAGGGGGTGATGAAGATAAGTTGAAATATGAACTTCATGGATTTTCAAAGGGGCAGGGGGGTCCTGGTATTGAAAGACTGCAAACTAGAGGAATTGCGAATAAGAAATGGACAAAAATCTAAATTGACAACAGACTATATTATGTGTTCCTGTGCATGCATTAGGGAAAGAAATCTGGCTGGGGACCAATTTTTTGCATGAACCAACCAACCAGCATCGCCCCCTTTATCAGTTTGTGAAAAAATGTCTGGAGGAGATAACCATTATTACAGTTGCTGGGGGTCCTCTTTGACTTGACCCTTGCTCCCAAGACTACAGGTGCAAATATCAGCTATGCCCGCAAGCACTGACATTCTCACACCAACAAACAAGAAACCGTGTTGGTGTAGGTTGAACGGAGAAGACCATGTGGTTGTGGGGCTGTGCAAGGAGAGGCTTCTCATTTGTTGCGTTGTGAGCTAATTGAGAAGTGAGTCCCGCATGTCCCACAGAAAATTATTCAGCTGAAAAGTCTTCACCTTTTAGACCCCACAGCTATAGGTCAAAATGCACGTTATTTCCTTTTACTTCTTGTATTACTGTTACTTGAACTCACTGATGCTTTGCTCAGCCAGTGATATACACTCAATGCAGCAGCTTTGCCGTAAGAAACAACCCTTTGACACTACACTGCTTTCATAGGAAACCTTGCTGAACCTGAGAAACCTGCTGAGAAACACCAATCTTCATTTTTCAAGACAAGCAGTTCGAAGTATGGAGAAATAGGTGGTGGTGGTGGTGAGGTTTATGGCTGAATAATCAAAACACTTCTGACAGTCAAACTTGGAATTAAGTTTTGTTATGAGTGGCTGTTGTTGGATTTTTAGATGTATTTCAATTATGTGTCACATGCAAATCACTGTGACTCTTGTACATACAAACACCATGTAACACAAATTATATACACACCACCACTGGCTTATAAAGAAAATGTGAAAGAAAACAACACACTCAAAATTAAAAACAAAAGTAAATAACAATACAGTGAACAGGGCAGATTCAAAAGGGAATCCTGCGGATAACCCAAGCTTCTACTGTCGATGTCCACGTTTTACGAATTACTGCTAATGATCTTTCTGTGAGAGCAATAAAAAATGATTCAGTCATCATTTTATCAATGGAGACTCAGGGGAGAACTATCATGGTCTTCTTGGCGACAGTTTGAAATATATGCTTTGCAAATATGATCTTTCTGAGGGCTAACCTGGTATTATTACTGAGGGCAGAGTCATCGTTAAGTAAAAGCAAGGTGGACTGTCAGGAACTTTTCAAAACATTAAGCCACCTTAGACCAAAGATTAGATATGGCAGAAGAACATAAAAGTATTTACGCACAGTGTTTTGTGGATACATTTAGTACAGTTAGGACTATCTGTTTCATTTTGAAGTGCCTACATTAAGCAGCACAAAATTTGTGGACAAATTTATAGTGATGGAATTCAATTTTAAGTTATGCTAAAACCAGGAGGGAACAGAATAATATAACAGTCCAAATGTCCAATAGTTTCACAATGTTTAGCAGCTCACCGATATCCATCTATCTATCCATTATCTCTCAACACTTAGCCTGTGCAGGGTCATGGCGGGGGACAGGAGCCTCTCCCAGCTGACACTGGGCAAGAAGCTGGGTACACCCAGTCAGTTCATCACAGGGCTGACATTCAGAGACATTCACACTCATATTCACACACAGGGGCAATTTCAAAAAGACTGAAAGTCAGGTACCCACACAGACACATGCAAGACCATGCAGGCTCCACACAGAAAGACCATGGCCAGGATTCAAACCAAGAACCTCCTTACTGTGAGGCGACAATGCAAACCACTGCACCTAACTGTAATGCTGAGCGTACATACAGAGTCTTGTCATCACATGAAGAAATTCACAAGCCCACAGCCATCTACAGTGGCTCATCTCAGTTTAGCATGAGGCCATTACAAATATTTGGTCACCAAAGTAATGTACAAGTTGGAATTTTGACCTAATGATGGTCACTACATAAAATAAGGTCTAATCTTTTATAGCACTTTTATTATAAATAAAACCTGCAAAAACTCCTAAATATATGTATGTATATTGAGTTGAGTATTGTATTGAGTATATATTGAGTTTTTGCAGGTCAGTAAAATGCCATTATTTGTCAAGTCATTTATTTACAATATATATTTTTTTGCCTAGCAATGTGTACAACCCTCAGCACTTCTGGTAGAAGCAGATAAAACTTTACATCAGGGTTAGAAATGACTGACGTGTGTATGTGTGTGACTTCCTGTGTACCAGTCCCAAAAGGCTCATAGGAGAAATCAAGTATCTACATCAGTCCAATAACCCTTAAGGTCGTTGCATCCAATCAATACCCCTTAGAGAGCAATTTGCAGTCATAACCTGTCAAGTGAACGCAGCATCCAGCCCACAGGGAGAATCAGACAGCGAAGACGACATGACATCACTTTAAGATAGTTGTCAAGAAAGTACAAGAGCTTTGAGGAACCTTCTGGGCTTCTTCAGACTTCACACCCCAAGAGAATCGGCAGATTCTTTAAATATCTGTTCAGGCTTGATGGAGGTACTTCCACAAATCTATCACATACTTTCCACCTGAAGTCACACGTTTTAGGAGAGTCAAACATAAGCTGAAATGTTTATTACAGCAGCAGAACATTGTCAGTTGACATCCAAGCTCCAATCTCATCACTCCCTGTAGTTCCGTTTACATGGAGATATTGGGGAGCAATAAGCAAACATCTTGAACCCTCTAGCTGGAGCCTGCAGGTGGATGCTGGGGTGGTAGTGGGCTGAAACAACAGGCAGTAGTACTGATGCAGGGCAGCAGTGGCAATGACAGGCAAAGGGAGAGATGGGAGATTTCTTGAGTTTCAATAGACAGCCAGATTGGGAGGTTGTGTTTGGTAGATGACTGAGGAGAGTTAGACATGTCAGATGTGTTGACTGCCTGAACTTCTCAAAGCCCTCTCTCAACAGAAAGTGACCTACTCATAATTTCTACTACTAATGACTAAAACCTGCCAAAAATTTTGACAGCACAAAACTTGAGGCAGCCCTCTGAGCTTTCAAAGGATTTGAACAATGTGATGCTATTCTGTATTTATTCAATGAAAAAAAAAAATCAACCATTGGCTCTCAGCCCAAACTCATTGGATCCTACTGAAGATTTCCTAAAACAGCTGACATCTGCAGATTTTGCAATCATTACCCAAATAGGGAAAATACTTACTTTATTGAGGGCTATTATCTGTGGCAGATGAAAGTATAAACCGTGTAACTTAAGTAAGTAACACAAGTGCGACCATTTCATTGACAATCTGTGAAATAACCCTTAGCCTCCACATAATATATACAAACACACATGCAGTGACATGACAACTACAGTACAGTAATATAAACTCAAGCTCTCTAATCCTTTAATGCTTCATATTTTCACTAATTTGTATGTTTAGTGGACAGGAGACTTGAATGCAACCAGCATCCATCCATTCATTTTCTATACCATTTAGCAATTGGTCAGGGAGTCTGGAGCCTACCCCAGCTGACTATGGGCAAGAGACAGGGTTCACCCTGGACTGGTTGCCAGTATATCGCAGGGCTGACACACAGAGACAGACAATCAGCCAATTAACCTAAGGTGCATGTTTTTGGGACTGTGGAAGGATTACTCAGAGAAAATCCACACAGACACAGGGAGAACATGCAAACTCTGCACAGAAGGGCACAGACCTGGACTCCAACCCAGAACCCACTGTGAGCCTAACAGGAGTTATTAAACTTTAGTTATTGAAAGAATCTGTTTAAAATACAAACCAATGAAAGAGCTTTTAAAATATTAAATTATGGGTTGTGTTCTCTTGTAAATACAGTTTTAAGAATCGCGAGAGTTGTAAAAGTTACTGTCTTTCTTTAAAACTTCATGAAGAAACCCAGGATGAACTTACTGCCATTGTCAAATGCAAAACTCAATTGCAGTCCTTCCTCTGTCAGCTTAGTTCAGGAGAAACAGTAAGTCAATGCAACATCATGCTGTATGTTCAACCTAAACGTGCAATTCATGAGCAATAAAAAGAATTACAAATCAGATCTCACTGAGGGGTTACATAAGCCCCTCTCTGTCTAGAAGAATCTTTGTATTACTCTTTAACTCTACCTGTAAATGTGAGTGACTTCTGGATATTTTGGTGACAGTACTCTAAAACTCTAAAAAACTACACTAGAGACAAACTCAGCAGGGGAGAGCTTGAATTTACAACTGAAATCATATCGTGCATTACATTTTTATTGTATACTCAGAGTCAATTGACTACTCCAGATTGGCAGTTTAAATTTCATACAATGCTGTAACATCTACACAAAGCTTTTCAGTAGTTTGAAAGTAAGTGGTTGGTATTCAATGCAATGTCTTCTATGTGGTATATCTCCAAGTACATAGTACAGGCAGTAGTTTGTGTTTGAAGGTGACTGGCTGGAAGATGGCCCTTCTTTACCAACATAATTTCTCAATGTAATGCTACTCTCATTGTCTGACAGAGTAATGGAACCTGTTGTATAACCAAGGCACAACTGACCAGATTGGGAAGTCTTTCCTTAACTTTTTTCCAAGTCGTTGTCACCAATGAGCAAACAGTGCAGGTTCAAATATACCGTTAAGCAAGGACAAACTGTTTGACTGTAAGGAGATCTTTGTCTTTAAAACGTCCACTTATAACAAATGAATATGTATGAAGTGAAAGGTTTGGCTTGCGGTGATGAAAAGACAGAGAATAATAATGAAGTCTGCTGCTCCATCTTCTAGTTTTAGTTTTAAATGGGTCTCATCAGCTGAGCTCTGACAAAGCTCTGTACACCACCTGTCCAGCACTAAAGAGCAGCCAGACAAAGTTAAAGACTCACTTTTAAAGAAAGTGGAACATCTAGCAGCTAAAGAGCCAGATATAGGTAACTTTTTGCTAACACAAACATTTAAGGTCTTCTGCCCTCAAATAACCAAGGAAAAAGTCAATACATATTTAAGCAACCAAAAGCCAACTGAAGCCTAATTTTAAATTGATGTCCTGCGTAGAAAAGTGTAATGGTATACTAAGACAGTCCTATAGCACTCCCTTAACATTCAATCAATTATAAGCACTGTGTGAGTCAGGCTCCTGACAAAAGGTGAAACAGAATACTCCTGTGAACCTTGAGAACAGCGGAAAAGTCCTGGTTAAGGAAATGAAAAGCTGAGAAGAAAACATGGAAGAGATATTTTTACTTCAAGAAAGGAACAAATTAGAGCAGATTACAGCCAGCAGAGGAAGAAGACATGGGAGATGGCTTTGTGACTCAGGTGGGACAGAGCAATGTGAAGTCATTTTTCAAGAGATGAGATTCTGGGTTACAGTGTGCTGTCCTGAATTGACTCTACTGCTACTTAGTTATTTCATGCAGTTTCATGCTTCAGATTCTTTTACAACAATAAAATTTAAAACAGTAAAAAGTTTGATGGTTTGACTATTGTCTTTCTTCCCAGCTGTGCTCTGTTGTCCTGTCAAATTGTGCTTTTGACAAATTTTTTTATCTCTTGTTCATCTTTTCTCTTTCTCCACTTTGCTGTTATCTGTAACAAGCGTGCTAATATGGCTAGCCGTTGCAGGGCTGCTGCTGCTGCTGCTGGCGTGAGCAGGTGCTCATATGAATCTATGACAGCCCCGTCCATATTTAGTAAAGCTCTGTGATGACTCCACATGCTGTCCCTCTGCCTCCAACCCAGATTATTTTGGTGGCAAAGACTTTCCAGGCACTGGCAAAAAAAAGAGAAGAAAAAAAACAGCTGCAGCCGGGCGCCACAAGGCAAACACAGCGGCTATTTTAACTTTCACTTTGTAACTGAATATGGGAGGAGCAGGACTCTCACCAGACATTGAGCTGTTTGGGAAGATGGATTAAAATGCACATTCCAGTATGTTTTGTAAGTGTTAAAATGTACATACAAACACAGGACTAATAACAGTGCAGTTAAACATTCCTGAAGTTGATTAACAGACAGCGGCGACCGTCAGGCAGCCATTATGAATGAAATGCCCATGGCATGGCCTACATCACAGCAAACATGATACTGCAAGCCAACTATTTGTGGACCCATAAAGGAAACTGCCACTGTGCCACACTGTATTTATTCGCCTTGGCTCAAATGTTTTTCTGCAATCAGGAAAGAAGCTATGAAGGAAGGAAAATGGTTTAAATTCCATTCTCAGTCAAAACTGAATTTTGCAGTTTTGCGAGGGGGCAAATAATACAGACATTTACTCAAAGTGTCCTCAGCTACATCTCAGAGGGAAACATTGCAGATGAGGATTTTTACAAAACATACGATCACCTTATAAAAGATAGATATTTGACATCCTTAGTTACCTAATAGTTACAACTGTTTCTTTATAACCTTTTTTTTTTCGCTATGACCTCTGTGAACCAATCATCTCTACTGCTGTCAAACTTTAAAACTGTTGTTCAGTGTCATAACGATCCCAACCACCTTTCATACAAGTAACCTCCAGTTTTCATCACATCCAGTAATCATGGGTCCTTCCACTGAACTCATCAGAAGTCTATGTCAAATAAATTAATTTACTTACTATTTAAACCTCTGAAGTGTACTTTTCAAAACTAATGTTAAACTTAAAAAAAAAAAAGAAAAACAAAAAACACGAGGTCATAAAATATGACGGATATTACTTGAGTAAAAGATCTGCGTACTTCTTTCAACAGTCTTGTGGCGTTTGTTTTGAAGATATTCAGTCAGTGAAGGATTTTTGCCTTTTGTGGGAGATCTCAGAGTCACAGCTGTCATGCTTTCATCCCGTTTCTATTCTCTCTGGATGATGGTTTTCATCCTCAAGTCAGTCAGTTGCTACATAGGTGGCTACTGTAACTATGATGGCTTTGAACAGAGAGCAATGAATCATTTTTACATTTGATGAGTAAAGATCCTCACAGTGAAAAGTATGTGGCGAAGCAGTCTGAGGTGGATGGAAGCATATTAAAGACCATTTGAACATCATTAATGCTCTCTGATCCAACTAGGCCTCTTTTTATCTCTTTCTTTCAATTTAGATCAAGCAAATTTAAATCCACTATTCACAAACATCAAGACTGTCACCTCTTGTGTGTACCCAGTAGCAAAACTTCTAGTAAACTGTTAGATTAGAATGTTTAAAACCCTCCACGTTCACTTTCAATCAACTCGTTAGGAGATGGTTCGCTGCAGTTTTTGAGAGATGAAAAGAAAGCACAACATGATTTGTCTTTGCAGTTTTCTTTGGCGATAGCACAGCACTAATTTAGTAAGCAGTAAAAAAAAGCAACAACATAATGAAACATGTAAGCTGCAAAAGCGACATCTGTAAAGCACGAAAACCAAAAGTGGCCCACGAGGGGTCCTGAGGCACTTGAGTGAGAAACAACATAAAAAGAAGATAAGATCAAAGATGAATTTCTCGCTTTGTCAATGAAATTTTTATTATTTTTTTTTTACTGCAACAAAAATGCACATATACACATTTTTCAGCTATTATATTTGACACTGATACTTCCCTTCAAGGAGAACATTATTCCTGTACTTACAACACTATATGGCCAAAAGTATGTGGACAGTAAGCCTATAGTTTACTTAAGATGGGCATCAATCTGCTGACACAACAGCCTCCACTCTTCTGGTTTCAGCTGAAGGGATCTGCTCCCATGTAGCCATGAGAGCTGATGTTGGGTAATAAAGTCTGGCTCATAGTCGTCAGGGCCCTGACGACTCTACATCAAATTTGAAAAACCATTTCTTTGTGGAGCTGGCTTTGCGCACAGACGCGGGCGGACGCGGGAAATGTGGCGTACGGCACTGTCATGTTGCAACAAGAAAGGCTCAAAACAAAGTGTTGATTCAAAGAAAGGACAAGTGGTTTAAAAAAGAATAGAATAACATTGAGGGCGGCACGGTGGTGCAGTGGTTAGCACTGTCGCCTCATAGCAAGAGGGTTCCAGGTTCGAATCCCGGTCTGGGCCCTTCTATGTGGAGTTTGCATGTTCTCCCTGTGCCTGCGTGGGTTTTCTCCGGGTACTCCGGCTTCCTCCCACAGTCCCAAAAACTTTAGGTTAATTGGCTACTCTACGTTGCCCCTAGGTGTGAGTGTGTGCATGAGTGGTTGTCTGTCTTTGTGTGTTGGCCCTGTGATTGACTGGCGACCAGTCCAGGGTGTACCCCGCCTCTCGCCCGTAGTCAGCTGGGATAGGCTCCAGCTCCCCCGCAACCCTGACGGATAAGCGGTATAGAAAATGGATGGATGGATGGAATAACATTGAATTGCTTGAAGATTTTCTTTCATTTGAACTAAGTGACCTGTTGGTTCATAAAAGTGACCAACAAGTGTCCACTCATAAAAGAGTGAGTTGCTTTTGGAGGTTTCTGCTTCTTAATTCTGAGATAAAAATTGAATATCTTTGAGTTTGAGCTGTTGGTCAAACCAAAAAAAAGCTAATCAAAGATGTCATCTTGCGATGGTTATTTTTCAGCGTCACCGCATATTTTGAATAAAAGCTTAACTGAAAAATAGTTGAAAGATTATGTTGAAATCCGACTTCCTTGTTTGCTTTGTGTTCAAATGTGACTGCCATGTCTACAAATGATGCTCCTACAGGTGTTATATGTCATTGACTCCATTTAATAATTGACTTGTTGTAACTGCCAGACAGTGGACACCACAGACAAACCAGACAGCTGGACAGCTGGACAGCAGAATCAACTCTGTCACGTCTCTCTGTCATTGGTAGAGCTCACTGCAGAATAATGTGACACACATGCTCCAGATACCACAGTGAGGACAGCAAGGAGAGAAGAAACACTATGATGAAACTTGACATTAGTTTGCACTTCAGGAACGAACAACAAGGGACTAGTGAGGGATCACCCATATGCCAATGTGTACATCTCACACTGGCTGTTTATGTCAGGGTGTGTGGCTCCTGTTAGGAACAAAACATTTTGAATTCAACACAATTTGTCATTTACAAAGAGAAACCATTCTGAATTCTCATGCAAAGGTTGTTTTAAGAGTCCATTGTCAATAAGAAATATTAAAATTAGGACAGAAAATCAAAGACAAATACAAAAATAAGCCATTTAATGAGAAGGATGGTATCAAGTAATATTCTTTACTGTAAGGTAGTGGACTCTCAAGTCACATAAGAGTGTCCTTGAATGCACCAACAGCGAGTTTTTAAATCTCTGACATGCAATTTTTGTTACAACATAGTGATAACCTTGAGAAACAGTGAAAGCAAATGATTATGTTCACTGAGATGAAATTTCATGTTTTTACTCAGGGGTTAATGAACTTATTCTATCCTTATTTTTATTTGTTGGATTTGCTTTTCACACATCACAGAGGTCTTGTACACGTGAGGTATTGTACACGTATACACTTTTAGTGTCTCCTATTATTTATCTCCTTTATTGTGTTTTTAAATTGTTCTACTTTCTTTGAAAGGCAAATATCGGAACTCAATTGAGCCAAATAGGAGCAAAAGTCTCAACTTTGGCCTTCTCTTCTCTTTTTATCTGGAAACCAGATGGTCTGAACAGATTAAGGTTTCCAATTAGGGAAATGAAAATGAAATGCAGGTTGTATAACTTGTACAGTGTCTTATCAATGAAAATGTTTATGTAATAAAATAGCAATTCCAAAGAATATCACAAGTCATTTTACAGAAAATTATGACTTCAGTTTTATAACTTTAAACAAAATAATTTAATATAATAAGTTATTCAGCATTGATTGTCATTGATCTATACTAACATTGCATCACATGTGATGTGACAGTGCAATGGGTCATTTCAGTGGCAACAAAAGAAAGAAAACATTCATTCATTCAGGTACCAGTCATACAGACTCACTGATATATGCTCCTTTCAAAGTGCAAAATGTCATCTGATCTGCACATTTGTCAGCACATCAGTGAAGGTTCAAACATGGAGAGGAGGTTCAGAACAAGGTGAGACAAGTTCTTCCTGCCATACAAACACAGTAAACACAGAGCAGCAATACAGCTCTGTCCACAGCCTGTCAAAATGTAGAAATCTCACTCAGGAAGGCACACAGGCAGAAAGCTGTAATTTCTGCTGTTATCAAACAGATACAGACCGACACAGCAGCTATGGGATATTTTGCTCCCGGCCGGGCGTTTTGAGAGGTGCAGCAGGTGCCTGGAGGCACAACAGCAGAAGCTATGTGAAATATGTAAACAATTGGCAGGCTGAGTTAGCAGAGTCATGTTGGTCTTTGCTCCTGCAGCCTACAACTGAGGCCAAAAACTCCCCTTTAAACTTACAGGGAAAATCAATGAGATGAGACCATCATCTCCACTGCGCAAGACAACATAAATATAGTAAGCACATTTCAAGCTTTTTTGTATGCAGAAAGTTACAAAATATTGACAAACTCCCACATAAAATTAAAAGCCTACATACTTGAAGTAATGGCCAAAGGAAGAGAAGAGCAATGAAAAGGCCAAAAGCTCAGCTCAGTTGTTACCACGCACCGCAGTGGCACATAAACTTTGCACACACTAGGTCTATGTTGGTCTTGTTCCAGCAAAATTATTTCAAGTGAACTCATGATTTCGAGTTTCTCACTTCATTTTTTCTTTATATGAAGATGTGCAGTGGATCAGACTGACTACACCGATTTCAGCTACTCTGGAACTACCAGGAAGTTTCATACTTTGGTGACTGAGGAGTTTCAAAAGAGTACGTTTCGTAATAAAAAAAACATTTTTTGTTTTTCAGTATTTTAAACAAAAGCAAATACTTCAAATGTAGAGCTTGTAATGAAATAATCTTCCTGACTTTCCTCACCAAAAAAAAATACGTTCAAATGAATAAAAAAGTTGTACATTCTGCAGGTTCATTAACTGTGCTTCTTGTAGCAAGTTAAGATGTTTCACAGTATCCGGACGTGCTCATCAATCCATTTCCATTCCAGTACCAGAAGATGCAGGGATTGTGTCACTGTCAGAGATAAATTTGCACCCACAACCTCTTTTCATAGATTCCTGTCCTTGGACCTGAACAGATTCTAGTCACGGCTATCGGACTCCATGATGGAGTTTTTCTGTTCCCACTCGACCTGGCTGCTCAAAAGGAAACTGATCTTCAGAATTGAGCTCCAGAGTTTTGGAAAAATCATCACTCAGCCCTGTGCCACATGGCAGCAGGCTCTGATGACCACTCATTTTTCATGGGTCTTGGAGTACATGACAGTTTGTTTTGTACCTTCTGGAAAAAGAAGCAATATGCCAACAGAGTGGGCTGTACCTACATTCAAACTGAACTCCACCTTTGACCCAGTGCTCACATTCATCCTACCAGACACGCAACACAATAAACATTCCCTAAACATCTCTGACAGCCAGATTCATGATCTTATCCCTCTGCTGCACCAACCTCTCCATGTTCTGTATCATCTATTACAATCCCGCAGCTCTGCTCCTAAACATGCGTAGGTGAAAAAGAACCGGTTCTTGGAGAAATCCCAGGCGGATGTCACCATAATCAAGCTAACGATCTGAGATTTGTCTTTCTTTCATGAAAACCGCCTCCTCCTCTCCAGAAAAAACACTCTTACATTGGGAAAAAAAAGAGCTCTGAGGGGGGAAGGTCTCCTTTCAACTTCTGCTGAGGAATAAATTGGGCTTTCAGATGAGCAGAGCGACCTTGAATTCAGTAAGATGAAAAAAAATAATCAAAGAGGCGAGTGGAAACGTTCTCATCTGGCATGTGGTGAAGTTCAGAGAGGAAGGGGGATGCTTTTTCTGGGCCTCTCTCATGCCTCTTAGTAGGAATGTGCTTCTCCATAACACCAACTGGCTTCCTCTGATGCAGTTAAAGCTTTTACATGCAGCATTTTTCAACATCACCACCAGATTTGAGCATTAAATTGATGATGAGATCTTGAGATAATTATAGTAAATAAATCAGAGCATGGTGGAAATGATTAGACTGCTCGTGTTTCCTAAAATAAAAGGGGGTAACAGTGTATTCTGGCACACTTACTCTGTGTTATGATCTCATCAGTCACTGCTATGCGGCAGCATTTAAAACATTTGTGAAAGACAACAGCTACTCCTCCACCACTACCATTTAATCTAGGCTGACTAAAACAAACATGAGAAGCAGGGCATAATTCTTGGATCTGGCATCCATGACTACATTTCAACCATGTTTCTGATAAGAAGATGAATTTGAGCCATCATGGATGAGGGGCTGTAGTATAAAATATTTTAGAAAAACACACAAGCTCCCAAGGCATTCAGATGAATACCACCCTTTCCAAACAAGGCGTCATGTTGCCAGAGAAGATTGGAATTATTGATGAAACCCGTGTCACGTGTCTGCAGTCAAGTGTGGAGGCGGAGGATCAGTTCTACATCCTCAGGTTGGGATAAGACGGAGATAAAAACATTTTTGACACAGTCTTAAAGTAAGTTAGAGGAAGGTCACCTAAGTCACATTTGAGCAGTTCAGAGCATCAGACTGACGGGCTGAGTGTTGACATGAAGAATTGTGTTGTAAACATACAGATATTTACAAAGGAGATGTTCAGCGACCAACTTAGCACCCAGCACACAATGACTGCCTACACAAGTACACATGTATCCTGGTTTTGAGTCTCTTGAGGCTGACAGTCTGCTTAATTGCGTCAAATGTTCTTACTGTAATTACACTATCCCAAATCTGTATTACAACATCCCAAATAAGGTCACTATTTATTAACATCAAAACTCACAATGTGGCACCACTGCTCAGTGTTTCAGCCAGAGCTAAAGGGTAGTCCTGACCCCAGTGCTCTTCGTCATCATCCTTCCTCTCAGCTTTTTCTGAGCAGCAATGGGGGAGAGAGAGAGAGAGAGAGAGGCTAGAGAAAAGGATGAAAAGTGAAGAAGGGAGGGATGGGTTGTTCGGCGATGAGCCCGGTCCACACATACCTGATCCTCTCACTGTGTGTGTGTGTGTGTGTGTGTGTGTGTGTGTGTGTGTGTGTGTGTGTCTGTGGTTGTGTGACAAGAAAGACAAAGGGGCGTGACATTCACACAGATTGAGTAATCACTTCTATCGAGGAATGCCTTCTAATAAACCACACACACACACACACACACACAAACACCCACCTATTCTCTCTCTCTTCTCTTTCATCTTTCTTTATCCTTTTCTCATTCAATTCATACAGTATCAGAGTTTGTGCTTTATCATATCATTGCTCATCTTTAAAGTGTCATTAGTTTTCTTTATTTTATAACTTTACATTATCTGGTTTTAATTTTTGATTTTATTTCCTGTTTCACTTGATCTGTAAACAGCTGAGAGTTTTGGCAAGTGAAACTAACCCCTCTCTTCTTTTTCTACTTTCAATTAACTGCCTTAATTTTTTTGCAGTTCTTCTTTCAATGCTGCTCTACATGACGCTTGAGTTCAGAAAGCGAGTATAAGGATGAGACATGGATAAAAACAATCCTCCCAGAGGCAGACAGGACTGTGTGAGTCAGTCGCTCACATCATTTCCTGCTGCTGGACAGAGAGGCTGATGTGGTGGTCGATATCCACCTGTTGTCCCTCCCAGGGTCTTCGCCACATCTTACATTCTGTGCGCGGACAGGAGAGGTGGCTGAAACAGCAGCGACAGTGACCTCTCTGTGGGAGGAAAGAGCAGGACAGATGGAGAGAAAAAGCAGGCGGAAGCAGCCAACTGTGTCGACACAAATCATCCTCACGCCAGAGGCTACCTGACAGGTGATGGTGATGGCAGCACATTTCTCAGGCCTCGGGGGCTGCTGGGGGATAAGCGACCGGTAAGGAGCAGCAGGTAGCGTAAGTGTTACGGACAGACTGGAAGAGGTTCTTATTCAAGTGTCACTGGGGAGAATGTGAGTTACAGAAATAAACTTCTTCTAAAGATCCCTTAAGAAAAGCACCTAATCATATGGTGAGGTAGACCCTGCTCTATAAGAAGCACTTCAATGTGGGATTTTGCCTTCATATGCTCAAATATTGGCAACTTGGAAACTTAATTTTGTTTGGACAACCAAACTTAAAATTTAAAAAAAACTTGGAATACACACAAAAGTATCAACAAATTCCAGAAACTAACTATAAATTATTCTGGCAAATGTTGCTTCAGTTGTAAGACTGCTTACTGTTGCTTTTTTGGTTAGGTTTTTGTGTCACCCACATTTTGTAATAGAACCCAAATGCCCAACATGTCAAAAAATGTAAAACTGAACTTGAATCCACTTGCAGTTGTACATTTATTTTTGCTTTGTATTGGTGTTGTATGTTGTAGCAGTGAGGCTGGCCAAAAGCACTGGGAATACACAGTCCTTTCCTGCCATATGTTATGCTAAGTAGCGTTAATATGGGATGTTAACTCAAGGCCTACAAGCTTTTTATCTCATTTTTTCAACCCTTATACGACTGCTTGTTTTCATGTGGCTGAAGTCCATTATTTCTTCTGCTGATGAAGACCAGGAGTGGTGGTTGGAAGCTCCAGACCTTGAATTTAGATCTTCATCTTAGGTCTTCGTGGGCAATTCTATCAAACATCTGCCAGCCAATCAGAAATAAGAATATTCTATGCCTGTGGCATAAAATGCACTTAGGTCTCCTCAGCCCCGAAGCAGACCAGTCTAAGGGACTAACAGGCCAAACGACTTGAGGCTTTATCTTTTCCACATTGCTGCGCTCACTGCTGTCCCTTGAGGAAAAGCCTTCCATCGCTCCAGATGGCAAGTAGACCTCTGCCAGATATGGCTGTCTGTAACTGACTTTAAGTGTCAGAGTGAAGCAGAGCTTATGTGTTCTGCAAATCTGTGACAAAGGTTAAAAATCTTCCCCATCTGGCAATAGCTGGGACAAACACAGGGCATCCCTGCTAAGCACTGAGCTGCTGCTGCAGCCCTCATCTCATCCACATCAAGGAAGAGCAAAACTTCACTGGAAGTTAACCTGTCGACTGGGGAAACAGCTGTATTTCTAGCACTTCTGGGAAGCAATTAAATACTGAGGAGAAGCCCCCCAGCTGTGCAGAAGGTGAAAGCTGAAAGAACATATCCAACTACGTAAGGGGCTTACGTGGGCTTGACCTTGTAAAGGCCAAACATATTGGTCTACAAATAAATAGAGAAATACAAAAACAACCAGGATGCGCTGCAGATGGTTGTTTCAAGTGCAGCCAGACTGATTCTCATTCTTACTGTCAGGAAGAAAAAACTCAAAGAAAAAGCCAACTCTAAAGCTGATTTAGGCTCATTACCCGTAGCGCTTGGTAAAACCTATTGACATGTAATTAAAACTGAAAACATGCTATGGCTGACATGTTAGCAAACTGTTGCCCATATTATCATCTAATGCAAAGTTGTGTTTGTGTCCACGTGTTGAGTATAAGACCAATATTCACTCCAATATTTGGTCTGCACCACCAAATATTTGTCTGTTTAGTTGTTGCACGTCCCACTTTTGTCACCAGCCCGTCACTAACGTTGTTTATCTGCCGTTTAGTAATGGTAAATTGACAAAAGTTCCTTAATGTTTGTGTTAATGATTTCAATAGTAGTCATAGTAGCTTGGGAACAAACTCCAAATTATTATTAACTGATAAGTTAGGTTATTGAATTCATCTGAAAGCTAATATGAAAAACCTTCTCTGGTATCAGCTTGTAAATCTTAATCTTTATATCTTAATAAATTAAAGCCTTGATAAGCTTGATTGGTTGATAAGATAAAAACAAGCAATATACAGATATCACACTGGAATCTGTGAATTTATGGCTGTCGTTTCCAATATTTTCTGACAATTTGTAAACAAGAACAAATTAATCATCTGTAGTTGAAATGCAAAACTATTTTTGAAATACTGAAGAATACATCGTGTATAGCAGCTTTCCAAAACGCACATGAAGTCTTAAAGATTAAAACCTTTTATATCTTAAATACCAACACCACCAGAACAAAACCTAATTAACTGAGTACAAGACTGCAATCCTGCCAATATTATGTAACAACTCGGTGATGTAATTCTTTCCTAATTTCAACTTCCATCCTGCTCCCTTTGACATACTGAATCTGTGTCAAGCTCAGCAGCGTCAAGCATCAGCAGGAGAACATCTCTGGTTTTTATGCAAAGACCCAAAATCAAAGCCGGGTCACTGATATGAGCTCAGACAGGACCATGTTCGCACAAATCCCACCTTCTGCTTTCTGTCTCTCCTCTCGTCCTCCCCTTTCGTGCTGGAAGCCAAGAAGGATAGTGGTGGTGGTGGTGGTGGTGTGTGTGGGGGAGGGCCTCCAAAGACGAGGCTGTGTTGCGGGTGTACACAACAAAGTGAATTCCTTCTGTCGATCAGTACAAGTTCAAAGCATCCTCACAAAGCCAGAGCCTTGCGGAACAGCCACCCTTGAATTTCATTATACAGCTGTGTGTGTGTGTCCATGTGTGAAGGCAGAGAGGGAAGGGGTGTGTGTGTGTGTGTAGAGGTGTCAGTGGGGTTGGTACTGCATCCTCTTAAAGCAGCTGCAGGTTGGCTGTGACTTCCAGCAGCAGGCCGACACTGCAAACCTCTTACAGGAACAGCAGAGTCACTCTAAAGCCAAAAGGTGAAAAAATGAGGCTGGACAAAAGCATGTTTTTGAGGCTTTTTGGTTGCTTTGGCAGCACTGAGAGGACAGAGAGCACAAAGAACCCATTCACAGCCTCTGCTCTACGACAACCAGGGTCTTTGGTCGGAGCTCATCCGCGAACATCCTTTTGTCCTCCCAAGTGTGCGATGAATACACGGTAAAATGAAAGAGCGTTTTCTTCAATCGTGACTTCTCTGATGTTGCTACTTCTGAAAAACAGCTGGGGCTTGGATCAGAGCTGAAGGTGCATGACTGTCATCTTGAGGAAAATAAGTGTTAATGACACACAAGGCTCCTTGGACAGGGCTGTTTGTTTCCCTCATGAGGCATATTTAAATACCGTAACCATGTGGTGCAGGGAGAAAAACCACGTGAAAGTATCCAAGAAAGTTACAATTTTACTGAAGTATCCACAAAAATGTTCAATAAAGTGTATCTAAGTGTCCAAATGAATGAATAGGAACAAAGGGGGAAAATGGAAGAGAACAGGAAAAAGGTCAGCGGTAAGAGGTAAGAAAGAAAGAAAAGGTTTTAAAAAGAATGAAGAGCATATATAACATATAACATATATATATATATATATGAACAGAAAATCCGATGCCACAGATTGAGATTTAAGGCTTCGGTGAACAGTGACTTTGACTCTTAACATATTTAGTTCACTGTTCGCCTCCTTTAAGTTTGAAGGAGCTTCATTTAAAGTTGTCATTTAGAGTTATTTTGGATCATATTTCTGCAGGCTGTCTTTGACTTCTGTCCTTTGAAAAGGCTGCATCCTTCGTGCTGCAGTGAATCCATCTGGAGCTCCAAACAGACTAACTTTGTATTTCCATCCAGCAACTTTCCTGTTTCTTTCTCACATACTGTTGATGTACAGCACTTAATGGAGCTCCGTTGTTTGAGGCTGACGTGGTTTGTGGAGGTCATCGTCGAGTGATTCAAGAGCTCTGACAGTTATAGCGGCGGGTCCTCATCAAAGATTAGCCTGCAGAGAGATGGTGGCATTGGAGAGGCAAATCTCCAAAACATCCACGGGGACGTACTCAACAGTCCCTGTGGTAAAACCAACAGCTGAAAGCATCAAAGTCTCTACCCAAAACATGTTCTGATCATAGAACCACAGTCTGGGTGAGACACCATGTTTATCCTCTACTACAAGATAAGAACGGTTCTCCTGTCCTTAGTTCTTTTTTTTTTTCCTCATTCTCAATTTTCTGTCCTTTCTCGTCTGTGGAGAAGTCTTCTTGTCTTTTTCTTTCTTATTGCTTTCTTCACTTCTTTCTTTCTTTGTCTCCTTCACCTGTTTCATTGAAATGTCTTTCCTTGCTTTTTATTTTCTTCTTTTCTTCATTCTTAACCCACCATTTCCTCTCATCTCATCCTTCTGCCCACCTCTCTCTTACTTCCTTTCCTTATTTCATTTCTTCTTTGTTTCTGATATCCTTCTCTCCTTATTTATTTGTTGTCCTCTCCAATGACTTTCTTCCTATTTCTCCCTTTTCTCCATTTCCTTTTACACCCCCCACCCCTTCCTTCATCTCTTTTCCCTTCTTTAACAGATATAAGAACAAATAAAACGTCTTCTCTTATACATAATGAGTGACAATAATGATTTTTATTTCTATTTTTCATCTATAGTATTTGGGGGGGAAAATACTTGATCTCTTTTATTCAAGTAACATCTTAAATACAGGGCTTGACTTGAGCTTTGAGGATCTGAGTCTATCTTCAACCACTGTCACAACACCAACTACACTACAACTCTCTGCATTTGTGTCTTTTTAAAGCAACAACCTGCAATCGACAAGAAAAAGAGCATCATTGCAAAAAGGCAATTTCAGGTAACCGATGGAAGAGAAGCAGAGTCTTGTCTGAAGGACCAAAAGGATGTGTGCTGCCTTTCATTTGGCAGCATCCTCCTTCTCAGCTCCTGTCGCCACAGACAGCTTTAGCACAGACAGCACAAAGAGAGGGAAAAAAAAATCCCCTCCTGCCTCTTTCACTTGACTTTGGATACACACAAAGTACAGCTGAAGGCCTGAGCTGCAACAGCTCCCCCCTTTCCTCCTCCCAGCGCTCCAGTCCAGGTCTCCTGGTGGTGCTGGCTTCCCTAATCCTTTCCCTCCCTGCAGGGGCTTTGGAGAGATGAGGGAGGAAAGCCAATGAAGTGCTACCTTTAGCTTTAGATCTGGTTCAAGTTCATGGCTTGCTGGCTTTCCTTCTTTGTTTTCTTCTGTCATTCCCTCTTTCCTTTCCCTTCATTCTTCTTTGTTTCTCCCACTAATCTGAAAGCACTGAAAGGCTCAAAGTTGCCACTGCTTCTGATGAGAAAAAGTAAGAGCCTAAATATAAGGTTTTCACTTAATGAAGTATTTTTCACTGTTACACCTTCACTGGAAGGATTTGAGTACTATTAGTTCTTTTTAGCTTTCTTTCTCTCCTTTTTCTTCTTCCTCTTCTTCTACTTCTTCTGACAGCATAAAACCACACACTCTTCAGTGTGAGCACTTTAACTTAATATTTACTTAAATCTATACTGTTACTGAGTTTTCTTTCCATTCTTCTTCACTGTTTTGTTCTTGCAAATGGTGTGAAAGCAGGAACATGGCAAATAATCATTTGATTTAAAAATGTATTAAAACTTTAAAATTTCTAAAAACTTTAAATACCGTACATTTGTACCCATTTACTGCAGCAAAAGTAAGGCTTCCCTGACATGTAAGAGAATCATTTTTCACACTGTCTGACTGCTTCTCACACCACTCCTGATAAAAGGGAGAAACCAAGCCTCCAAAAATCAAGACTTTTTTGTCCCTACTCCTGTGGAGTCTCTTGCATGAGGCTGAGCCCTCAGGCACCTCGGTGCTCATTAATGTTCCATCGTCATCAGGGGCTGTAGGGAAGGGAGGCTCTGGCTGCTCGGGCCTCTTAAGGCTAATTTACAAGAGAAATGGCAGCCCCAGGGTCATGATTGACTCATCAGAGCTTGGTCTATACTTTCTGCTTAGAAACTTCCTGCCCTCCAGTGCTTTGATTCCCATCAGAGCACAGGCCTAAGGGCGGGTACTGTGTAATTAAAGAGTGGAAGAGAAATAATACCTCATGAGGATCAGTCATCGTAACTTCATATGCCGACTTCATCCTGGTCAAACACGTGAAAAGTAATTTAATGGACATTAGCTGATCTTCAAGAGGATTGATTGATCTTCACAAGAACAGTAAGAAGAAGCTGTAGGTTTTAAAGCTTTGTGTAGCTCAAATTAAAGACCGGTTTAATCTGAATCAAAGCAATATAATATGACTAAAAAGAAAAAAAAACCTGCACTTTGTCAGTTTTTCAAACTTTTTAGTTTGGAACCAAATGTGAATAATTCATAACCACAGCCCTGCATTTCCATATACTGCAGAGCTACAAAGGCAAAGCCCTCTTTTTAAATCTTTCACATTTACATTTGAAGCATTCAGTTGATAGATTCTCATGTTCAGGGTGACTTAAAGTGAGTGAGCAAAGAGCGCTTCAGCTGAGCATAAACATTTTTTTTCTACAACCACCCATCCCCTTTCGAAGTTGACTGAAGATGGCAAATCAAATGGAAATGCTCCTCACATGCATCTGTGTTTAATGCTGTCTTAACACAAACATACAGGAACATTTGCCCTAATGTATAAAAAATTGTATGAAATCAAGTTCAGATCAGAAGTAGTTGAGAAGTGTTTGCTACAACATACTTAAAGTTCAAAGCAAGAAATGCAAGTATTTCAGTACTCTGACGCAGTCCACTACCACCAAGTTTTAGTCCTTTCCCATCATACACACCAACTCGTTGAAGTAGCGTTCACGGCAACTGCAACCTTTGTTCCCACAAAAACAACTCACCGCCGTTGCCTCCTATAACTAAGTCATAAAAGACGACCCTTCCCTGGGAGGGCAACACAGGTTGTGCACATTCGTGTCTAATGACTGCCTGCACACCAACTCATCTGCTCTGCACAGCATTATGAGGAGACTGCAGACCTTTATGATGCAAATGCAGCTTTGAACAGTTTCTGTGTAAAATCTAAATTTTCACATTGTTTTACACACTATTGATCACATTTGAATTAAATTTCTAACAGCAATATTCTCATCTAGTACACAGTCTCAGGGAGAATATACAATCCATTTACACGCTGAATAATGCAAACGAAACAGATTTATCCCCTTCAATAAATCATAATAATAATAATGATAACTCCAGCCACTACTGGAGGAGCTCAACAATCAATATTGGGTGAAATAACAGTGATTCTTCATGACAGCTGATACCTCCTCTTGGCAAGCTCCGTCAGTACCTGATCAATACCTTAATAAGCTGCATCAGAGGCACTGGTGGGTGGGAGATAACAAACACATACAGCTCCATAGAGAAGAGATTTGGTAACAACTTGGAAAGACAAAAACAAGACACTCATGTGTTTCAATGGCCTTCTGGTATGTTTTTTCAGGTGTTGATCCAAAACTCCAAAACACATGATTTATGATCATATAAAATAAAAAAGCAGCAAATTCCTGGAATAAAACAAGAGGTTGGGCTTCTCCATTCCATTTGAGGATCAATAACAGAAGAATGTTTGTTATTCTTGCTTGATGAATTATTTAAACAATTCTCAATGTATCTGACAATTATTTTTTGGATTGTTGATTATGATCCAATTGTTTTACCACTGCAACAGACTGCACTTAGGCAGGGCGGCAACCAACACTTATTTTCCTCGTAGGACAGGCACATATCTTCTCAATTAAAAGATATAAGTTTGTTCTAAAAATGTCAAAAATTATCCATATATGCCTTTAAAATATTCCTAAAGCAAAATAATTGTTGAATGTTTTTTTATTTCAGTTTTACACTTAGATGCTAGAGCTTATGCTATTACAATTATGTTATTTTCAACAAGTTCCATGAGAAAAGAGTAAAACAAGCCATGAGTTAATCTGTTGCTCAGTACTTCCTGACTTCCTGTCCATGGCTCTGAGCTCTAAGCCCATTGGTTCCCGCTGAAGAAACAGTCACAGACTCATAAACTGGGCTGTCGTTTTTATAAAACAGGTGTGCATTTGTTGGTGACTATTTGCATGTTCATGCTAATGTAGAAACACTCATTACTGTGCAACAGTGTGGCTCAACAACACGCTCTTAATGGTTTCGGGACAACATTGGAGCTCTGTGGCACAGAGCTATAAGATTTATCAGGTTTTGATACACACACAAGCAATACTTCCAAATAAGAAAATAATCAAATATTACTAGACTTATCTTTTGGGCAGAATTTATAAATGTAAGGACACATCTGCTGAAAAGTGAATCCTCTCCAACTCCAGCACAGTCTTTCTTTCTTTCTGCCTTTAAATCCTGCTGCGCCTTGCTAATTGTCCCAAATTACTATGGGTATGGCCAAATACGTGACGAAATGTCACGCCTTCCCCCCCTTAAGAGGCTTTGGGCCACAGGTTGGACATCCTAATCTGACAGTTAAAGCATTACTGCCCTCTAACAAGACCCCAGTCCCATGAAAAGAAAACAACAAGTGGCTCCCCCCCCCCCCACCCCCTCCTCCTCCTCCTCCTCCTCCTCCTCCTCTTCCTCCTTTGGCCTCTCTCTGGCTGCACTCAATAAAATCCAGAGCTGCCCCATTTTCACCTGTTCCATTCAACTGGTCTTTTGTGTGAGCTGAACTGTGTCAACACTGGCCTTTCCGGGGGTCACAGAGGGCAGGTTGTTAATGCAAGCTTTTAAAGCTCTGAGCTGAGAGCTTTGGTGCACAGCTGAAACGTGCCACGAGAACCCAGAGTAAAGCTCGACTCCGTCAGATTCCGTGTGAGGAAATCTGCAAGGACAAGCATCGAAACTAAATCCTGCGTATAAGTTATATTAATAATATGTGTGTTTTTTCTACTTACTCTGCAGTTAAAGACTTATCCCAAATCAGAATATCTGTTTTCATTAGTGCCCTCTGCAAGCACACTAAAACGAATAAGAATAAACTTCATTTGTGGTGAACTTTCAAGATCAGAGCATTTCAAACTGTAAAACAAAGTAAGTTGAAAATTCAAAGGATAAGCAATAAAATAAAAGTTGTAAATGTTTTTTATTGCTTATTTTGCAGGGATGTTGCGTAAAACTGATGATTTAGCTCTTACAAAACACGTCCAAATGACGATAAAGATGAGTTTCAAGAGGGTGATTTAACAGACAACACTGATGGATCTGTTGTTTCACATCACCTTTTTATATCTCTTTAATTTAGGATCACTGCATCCAAACTCCTTTCCTCAACTCCCTCAGGAATAATAAAAACATGAACATCAGCTTACGTAACTGCATTTGTGGCGTTTAAAGCGCTGAATGCCACTGATTTTTCTCTTGTAAAAGGATATACTCACAGACTGCTGATAGAATTCTCCTTAATGACACATTTGAGACTTATAAAAAGAATGAGTGCATACTAGGAGAGAACTGAAAGGGCAAAGCAAGAAGTGTGATACACCAGTAACAGAGAGACAATCCAAAGGTTTGTTTCTCAGAACACATTTTCAGTAGTAGGAGTAGTAATTTGAGAAAACACTGATATTGATCAAAACATCTGAAGAAGCATACACTGGGACACCTGGCCATTACACCAATAGGGTCTTTAATGACACTGCATTCTAAATACACAGACAGCTTTTCAGCTATAACAGCTTCCATTCTTCTGTGAAGACTTTCCGCAAGACTTTGGAGTGTTTCTGTGGGAAATTTTGCCCATTCATGCAGTAGAGCAATAGTGAGGTCAGACACTGATGTTGGACAAAAGACCTGGCTCACAATCTCTGTTCCAGTTCATCCCAAAGGTGTTGGATGGGTTTGAGGTCAGGGCTCTGTGTGGGCCAGTCAAGTTCTTCCACACACTTACCCATCCCAGTGGGTAAGTGTATAGTCCCAGACTATAGTGTAAGAAGAGCAGATGTGCATTATGTGCATGTCACCAACTGATGATTATACCACATACGGAACGTGGAAATAGCCACAGTAGGCAGGATATCAAAGGAGTGAATGGAATTCTGCTTTTGCAAAAAACCCTCTTCTGCATTTATATGCCATCAATTTGTTTAAGTAAACATGCAACACAGTCTCATGTTTATATCAAATAATTAAGAAATATTATTAATAAACATATCTGCTATCTATTTAAGAAGCAAAAACATTGATATTGAATATGTCAGTAAAATGTTTGGATATGATACTCATGGCAGCTGAAGGATGCTGAAACTTTTTGTGGTTGTGTTTAGGGAGTCCACAGCAAACACCACCAGACAGGACCTTGTAGGTTGAAACACTGCATTAACAAAAGCTTTTGGAAGCATTCAATGAGCAGACAAGCTTTCACGTTCCTTTGTTGCAGCTTGGTCCTGCACCCAGCTGGGGATGCTGGGTTGAATATGCACATGATCTACCTTTTTATGTTTAGGCCCTCAAAGCACTTGGTTAAGGTCATGGAAAGATTGCAGTTACTTTATACTAATGGCGGTACAAAAGCACTGCATGCTCTCTACCGAATAAATTGCTGCTGAACAACATAATCCAGATGTCAGATTCTAACAATATTAGATGCAGATCAACATTATTAGAGAGCAATGTAGTGAGGAGTCGATGAGGCAATGCTGGGAAATAAGACAGCAATACACATCCTGATGCACATGTGTGTGTGTGTGTGTGTGTGTGTGTGTGTGCGTGCGTGCGTGCATGTGTGTGTGTGCGTGTGCATGTGAGGTCTTATATAGAAAACAACAAGCAAGTCATTCTTTATGCACTAAAACACAAATGCAGCTTTATGTTTGCTCCATTATGGTTTAAACACAAACCCACAAATCTGTTGTCAGTCATGTCTGGTTTCAAAGCTGTGAAACCAGACATGACTCTTGTCATGTCAGGGGTGACTCTTGTGGCAAAGGGTTTTTTGCCCCTTAAAGTGAAGTGTTTGTGTTATATTTGTGTCCATCAGTAGATCTTGAAGTGACCATCTAATGTCTCATCAGAGAGTTATCTTCATCATCACTAACAGACCCATCATTTCTTAAGGGCTGTGCTTTAAAAAAACATGCATGTAAAAAAAATTGGACTCTCTGCAAAGTCCAAGGCTCCACTTCTGTCTGGTCTTTGATGAGGCATAAGGCATCACCAAAGCAAGATCTTCATCACACCTGTAAAATACATGAATCAACCTACAGCTTCCTTTTAACTTTCAAACGGGGGTCTCTGTTTGGCTGGGGAGTGAAGACAGATATGTTTGTAAAAGGTTCAGAATTGGTCCCTGCTGACAGAAAAGCAGGCATGTAAGGGGATTTCTTCATCCACAGAAATAATGATCTCCTCTTATTTCTGCTATTCATAGGCAGTCACCACAGTCAACAGGAGCACACCACTCCCACAATGAGTGCTCTTCATTAAGGCCTGGCGCAGCCTGTAAAAGGCCTCTTATACAGACTATTATCGGCAGGATCAATACCGCTCTACAATTGATTGCAGCTCTTCCGACGATACATCTGAGAACTTAAAGCAGAAACCTGGCGTCTCAGGTCCCTGTGGCCTACTTGCCCTTGGACTATCACCGCTCTTTTTTTTATTCGAGTTCCAAGCGCACTCCCACCTCCTCTACACAGGCATAGCTCTTTCCCACCAGACATCTCCCAAGCTCTCCGGGATACTGCCGACCTGTATTTTTCAGCCACACATGCCAGAGAGATGAATGGCTAGGCTGGCTAATGACAGATAGCGAGAAGCCCAATGTCTTGTCTTTTTCCAGGCCGTGCACCTCACCTTGTTTTTACTGCCATTCTCTCACAAATTACAGTGAAGTCGACTTTAGTGGTGTACAGGTCCAGATGTTACACGGCAGCCTCTATCACGCCTGACATTATATCACTGCCGGTCCGCTGCAGTACTCTGAGCACTAATTGCAGCATTGAGAGTTAAAGAGGCTGTTTGCAGAGCAGTGCTCCCACTGTGAAATATCTGTAGGTACAGCTTGCACTCCTAATATTTGAAAGATGCTGTTTAGGCCCCTGAGGATTGTGTTACGTTGTGTTTTAAGCAGACATGTAGTGAAATTAGTCTGATTGAGGGGGGTATTTAACAATCCCCCCAAGACCTAGTCACAAACAAAAAGATGGAACAAATACTTTAAACAGTTACTTCATTCTAGAGCTGAAATAATTAGTAAATTACTAGAGGAACTGTAATTAAATGCCGATTTCATAATCCCTTATTGGTTTCAGTCATTTATTAAATGTCCAGAGAAGATGGGAGAGTGCAATAAACACAAAAGCAGAAAAATAGGAGGAGAAAGAAGGTGGAATGATGAATGATACTGAATGGAATATTGCAGCCCTTAAACCAAACTTTACTGTTTATGCTCTAGATTAATGGTGGCTGGACCTCTGTGCCTGGCAGGGAAGGAAGGAGGCGGCAAGGAGGCGACGGGGAGCCAGTAGACTGTGTTTACCTTTCCATACCCATCACCAGCGGGGGCTCAAGGGTCTACTGAGGCTGAACAGTGAGCAGGAGGCACGGTGAGTGCTGTGCTATTTCCAGTGGACAAGATAAAGGATGCCCATGTCGTGCTCAGACGTGGGAGGCAGGGGGTGCTGGGTGGCAGTAATTGCCTGCTATTATTGTCCCTGCAGGATTATTGGTGGCATTTTAACCCTGATGAAACAAGAATAGAGCCTGTCTCGATTTTTCTGCTCAGACCTCAGCATCAACTTTAACTCGCAAAGGTCACTACAGCTTTTCCATGCATAATGTACCATATAATCTGCACCAGTGCTCACAGAAAGCTAACAGAAGGCAGAATCAGTTGATGGTTGAGTGGAAAGCAAATCTGTTGTTGTTAAATGGTTTCTTTACTTTAAGACGTTACGGAGGGCAAGACAGTAAAAAGATGCCTATTGACAAGGAAAATATTTTTACTGTGCAGGTGATACAAGTGCGGAAGATTTAAAAATTAACCTGTCATTTGCCTGTGGTTACATATGCACTCACGTTGGCTACACATGACTACATGTGTGACCATGATTCATTGTGGTAGAGATTGTCATTGTAGTTTCTTCCATTCAGACTTCCGGTCCCACGCAGTTCCTCATTGTGAGGATTTTTTTTTTATGTTCTCGGTGTCGCTACGGATGTTCCCATGATAACCACACTCCTGTAAACTGCAGGACTTTATCATCACAGTGGGAAAATTGAGCACTTCATATTTGTTCATCAAGAAAGAAAAAAACATAATCCAGCATGCAATCACGCAGTTGTTTGAATGTTGGTGCTCCATCGCATTCACTTCTAAGAGACCTTTTAGAAGGTCTCTTAGAAAAAGTCAGAGGAAATGTTTAATTTCACCACCATTTAGGCCTCTTTATTATTTTTTTTTTCAATAATCAACAAGATTATCTGGTTACTGCAGATATATATAATACAACATTTGGGTGAATGACATAAACAACTGTTTAACCATATCTTTTTCAGTATTTTTTAGTGAAGAGTGGTAACATAACAGCAAAAAATAAATAAATAAATAAAATCACCAGGACTGTTTGAATGATGCAAAAACTGTGAAAGGATGTCCCAACCAATCATTTAATGTTGCAATGTTCTTTTGCCAACATTCACTGTAAGTAGGCACACTGACAGTCTTTATGAATGACTGACTTCCTATAAGGAAAAGGACCTGAAAAATCTTTTCAAGTGGGCCTCTAAGGCATGACAAATATGTCAGTTGCCTTTCTTAAAACATCTTCCTGGGGTGTCACGAAATTAAAACCTTGATGCACCGGGTCAGTGAACTATAATCCCTTTGCTTATCTCTGAAGCCTAGTTCCTGACCCACTCTTCCAGTCAAAGCTTTGTTTGCATGTCTATCTGGCACTAAGGGGATGGACACCCCATCGAGCAGCAGCGTTGCAGGGGTACAAACCCTCAATAAAACCCTGACAGCCTACCAGAGACAGAGCTGTCAAACGCCCAGAGGGTGTCACCAAGCAGGACAGTTGACTCAGCCGAGGCAACAAAGCAGGAAAAATAGGACGTGTAAATGTAATTTTCCCCTATTACATAAATGCTGTGATAAGAGTAGCGCAGCTTCTCGCCATGGTCTAATTGCAGTGAAATCATTTGATGTTCCGTTCACAAATCAGAGCAAACAAATTACAGTGTCGTCTCGTGCAAAGCAGCTCATCACAAATTTACTTCACATTTTCACTCCAAGACAAATGTCCTTAGCTTTCCTCCTAAAGTGGTTAATAGAAAATGGATGGATGGATGGATATTTGAACATACACCTGTGAGAGAGTCATTTCTATTGTTTTACACACTGCACTCAAGGGAAAGGGATGAACTAGATATTAAGACAGCAAGTTCTCCACACAATGCTCAGACAACTTCTTTTAGAAATTTAAAAAATGTCCCTTTTAAGTCACAGTCGCCATTACACAAATCTCATGCTCTCTTTACAGCCTGAAATAATGACCAAGACAAAAGAGCCAAGTCGTCGGGACAATGAGGCGACTGTTAAAATAAACGTTTAACGTCCTCATTCAGTCACACATCGTTCGCTTTCTCACACCGACAATAAAATGGGTGCTCAGGGTCAAACACAGTGTCAGCTCTTGTTCTCTCAGAAAAATCAACTTCAGACTCCAGATCAGATTTTAACTGTTTGCAAGACTTAGTTTCTGTTGTGAAAAAAAGTTCTCACTGAACTTTAAATTCATTTTTGACCGTCTTGTTTACCCCCTTAGTTTAGAATTACCAGGCTATCAAAAAGACACTTAAAAAGGCTTGAGGCCTCACATAATGTCAACGAAGTTTCTTTCACAGGCAAAATAAAGGGACAGAAGCTTTTAGTCTTTACCTCAGACTTGCCTGCAATAAAACAAGTCCAGGCAGGTTAACTCTCTAACTAGAGGGCAAAGATCATTCAAACTGACCAGAGAGCGTTCTGTCAGTTTTAGCTGGATGGACTACATCAAGTGCCTTTTAATGAACATAAGAAAAGGTCAAGATTATAGGCTATCAACTTTTTTTAAATCCAACAGAGCTGTTTTGAAAAGAAAAGGTCCTGTTAGGAAAAGGTGTAAAGGAAAAGGGCAAATGTCTGTGGTGTTAAAGCATGAGCACAGCTGATTTACAAGCAGCAGCAACATGTCTAAAACTGATTTTATAGCTGTAAAAGAAAACTGGTTTAAAACCAGGTTCATCTCTCTTGAATAAATAAAGGTTTTTGGTTTCAAAATTCAGCTGTAGAACAGGGAGGGGTGGGAAATGCAAATACAGTCAATGTGACGTGCTAAACTCAATACCCTCAGTCTTTAGAGGAGGTAAACAAAAAGTCACCAGAAGAGAAAATTTACTTGCCAATCATAAATAAACACAAATCTCATTTACAGCATCAAATAAGAGCCAGGAAGTGAAAGAGATCAATCCTTTCCTTAGCAATCCAAAATCCTTAATATTCTCTTCCCTTCTTATCAGTCACACAGGGAGCCAAGATTTGTTTGTGGGAGTAATCCCAGCATCCTGTGGGGTCGAACAGAGTGGGAATGGGCTTTGTTTTCGGCTGAGGGAGGCAGCAGCTTTCAGGTAAGGAGGGGAAATGAAGTCATCGACAGACCGGCTCTGGCTTCTAACATGTTACCCCGAGGCAAACATCCATCTCAAACTGTCATCATCAGCTTTATCTTACAGGCTGTGATTCCACCGGGCTCCCTTTAGTAAAAGGTTAACAGTGCAAGGTAATGAGCAGAGACACAAAGATAATCATACTGCACTCATAAAACTCTCTCTGACAGACTGAGACACAATTAGATGGCTTAACTTTAAATCTCAGGGAATTTTACACGTGGGCGGCACGGTGGTGCAGTGGTTAGCACTGTCGCCTCATAGCAAGAGGGTTCCAGGTTCGAATCCCGGTCTGGGCCCTTCTATGTGGAGTTTGCATGTTCTCCCTGTGCCTGCGTGGGTTTTCTCCGGGTACTCCGGCTTCCTCCCACAATACCAAAAACATGCACATTAGGTTAACTGGCTACTCTAAATTGTCCCTAGGTGTGAGTGTGAGAGTGTGTGTGGTTGTCTGTCTTTGTGTGTTGGCCCTGCGATTGACTGGCGACCAGTCCAGGGTGTACCCCACCTCTCGCCCGTAGTCAGCTGGGATAGGCTCCAGCTCCCCAGCGACCCTGACGGATAAGCGGTATAGAAAATGGATGGATGGAATTTTACACGTAGGCATTTCCGTCATGGATTTGGACATGTATGGCAATCACAGGCAAAAGAGTATGAGATCGGAATTAAAGAAGACACCTGATTATGTATTCGCATCAGCAAGAGGACCTGTAATCTCCATATAAAGGAGTGCCTTTGCCAGCTAAATACAATGATCTTATTAATTTGAAACATTTGATTGGCTGGTGGACAAAGATGTGGCCAAACATAAGTTTATACCTTAAACTGAAATTTACTGCAATAATGAATCACAGTTGGGTGATAGTCAATTAGCTGCTGTCAACAATTTTAGAACAGGTGTGTGTGAAGAGAAGCAGTCTGTACAGCCACAACAAATGTGTAACGTGTAAAAGAGAGAGAAAAAAACACACTGAGGGGGTTAGAGTTAGGTAATGGGAAAAGAAGCAAAATGTGGACATATATCTGGACATATACGTAAAATGTTAAGTGCTGACATATTTTGTTTATTTTGCTACAATATTCTCACTCAGCAGCTAAAGTATCATAAATGTTTTTAGAATAATATTTAGGTGGTCACACTGAAAGAAAGAATAAACAGTGACTCAAAGCACACAACAGAACAAGTTTGCTTTATTAATAGTTAACTGAAACCACAATCTTTTTCTAGCCACAGCCAAACTGGCTTTGTTGCTTAAACTAGCTTATTTTTTGTTGCAGTTTTCTTGTAGTTTTGATATTACTGCCAAACTGTTTCGTACAAACAACCAGAACTGGTTTGTTTCATCCATGGCTGCAATCATTTCCTTTAACCAAGTCATCGACATGCCTAAACATAACAAGACCTTTAATGCAGAGGTGACAGGTCAGAAAAGGTGTTTTTTAACTTAGTATTTTTGATATTCTGTAACCTAAATGATCGATCACTGAAAGAAAACATAAATTGAGAGATAAATCCATCATGAAAGTAATTAGTAGTCACAGCCCAACCCTAAAATAAGAGCTGTGATTGAAGCTGTGACTTCCTTACTTCAAAGTGCTTCCACATGAAGACTTGATGTTATTCTGTCTACTCCCTGAACCTCTTTAAGACCTCACTCTGCCTGCAGTCTCTTTGGTTTCGCCACACCTGTCTCATCAATAATCCAGACAGACACAAAGGAAACTGTGGTTGACCAGAGATTGACTTCCAAGTAGGAGTAAAACACTTGAATGTGGGCAGGAGGTGGGCCAGACTGAGCATGACTCAATGAAAATGGCTCCTACCTGAGTGCAGGGGGCAGTAGAAGAAGAGAGTAAATGTAATGAGGAGAGTGGACCCACATGCAGCAGAACATCACTGTCCTTCTCCATCCTCATCATCATGGTTGAGCAGTTTGTAGGAAACTGGACTGCCAGACTCTGACTGCCAGTGAGAACTTTGATGAATACATGAAGGCAATCGGTGTAAACTTTGTCACTCGGCAAATGGGCAAGCTGAACCGTAGATGACGCTGGGGTTCTTTCAACAAAGTCTGAGATTACTTTCAAGACCACAGAGATCAAGATCAAACTGAACTAAGAGTTCAATGAGATGACTGTGAACGGCTGAAATACCAAGACTGTAATCAATCCTGAGAACTGGCTGTTGACATGATTTCTTCCCATTAATTATCAGGAGAAATCCTAAAAAATATTCTGGCTGTTTATTGCTGCTTCACTCCCAAATTCACAGTACTAAGCATAAATACTGCAATTCCAATTGAAAATGTTTTGAAACCCAAACTGGACCAGCAGGCCGGCCAGATAACACAGTACAAAGACTTGAAGTACACTGTGAGAACTTCAGAGTCCTTTTGGTATGAATGTTAAGGGTTACTATCAGGGTTTATGCACACAAGCTTTAATTCACATGCAGCAATGTAAATGTAGGTTTTCGGTATTTTTTGTTTTAATTTTACAGATATGCCCGAATACCGACCAGAAGGAACACTAAACTTTCTGTATTCATTCATCCATTCACTGGATTCAAATTTTTAAACAACTTTTACCTTGTGGTGTTTCTTGACAGATACACCAGAGACTGAATTTATGGTCTTGAAGAATGATGGAGCTTCTGTAGTAAATAATTTTGAAACACAAGAAAATCAGTAAATATCTCTAATATATGATAATCTCCCTCAGAGGAGACTGTGCTCTCATATTGAATTCCTTTGACTTTCTTACAGACAAAAGAATTAATTTTTTAAGCCGTTGTCCCTGAAGATATTCTCTTTCCTCCTCCTGTATTCTGGGTGGAAGACAGGAGGGAAACCCAAGGATAAAGCTGAAAAAAATAGCCCTGTGGAGAGGAGGTTTGTGATCTGCAGCGTGTGTGAACACGGCCGTCTGAGCCAACGGGGACAAAGGCTTGGCTCAGTTTAACGCTTCTCTGTATAAACACTTGTAGCTCCAAGAGCCTGCAGGCACAGACAGAAGGAAAAGTAGAGCAAGAAAGACAAACCAGAGCTCGGGGGCTGCTTGCTGGTATTTACAGATAAGAGTCAAACAGGCTTGAATGGCGAGCCGGGAATCAAACACTCTGAATGAAGTGAGAGACAAAAGGCTGACGACCTCCCAGACCTTCAGCAATGAAACTGTCAAAGCCACCACCGGATGTCCTGGAGGGTCGGGGAGGTCAGAGATGGGGAGGAGGGTTGATGAGAAAGGGGAGCAGCTAGCTTGTTTGTTTGCCCATTAACCCAGCAACTGGGTGTTTGCCAAGGGTTGCAACACGTCAACTCAGTCTTCCACTGCTATGCATGTCTGCAGAGAGCTGGTGGAGGGAAAAAAGGCTTAGTTCCAGTCGAGGGAGCATGCAAGCGTTCATTTAGCCCCGGCAGCACTGCTGAGGTGTGGGACAGTAGTGTCAAATAGAGGGCCCTCTGCAGGGTCGTTACATGAAGGATGGAAAAAATAATTTCCAATAGTTTGATTAATGCTTTTAAACAAACAAAAACCCACTTGTACCTCATAAACCCACCTTTTGTCTTAACTTTCCCTCCTCTTCATATATCCTTCTTTATCCATCCACAAAGGCAACATTAATCTTAACAATAGCCTCCTCAATCATTTCAGTACAACTACTGCATTGGCATAGCAGGGGTCCACAAACAAAGGGCTCTGGCAAAAACAAAACTGAACCTGACTCAGCTTTTGTCGCATACAAGTCATACACAGCACTGTCCAACCAAAAATGTGTAAATGCATGAAGGGTGAGAACTGAACCACAGCAACGCCAGTATTTGTATCACAACTTTACAAATTGCTGCATGTGGTGTTAAGGGCTGCCTCGCGGTATTTAAAACTACTGTGTATTGTTTTTGTGTCTCAGACTCATGAATGTATTACTCAAAGTGGACTTCCTGTATCTTACTTCATCTTCTCACCTGTACCTGCAGCAACAAGTCTGCAACAACAACAACATTTATTTATTTATTTATTTTTAGTGCACTGCTTTGTTTACCTCTCCCATCTCTCCACAACTTCTCCAGGTACCAGTTTCTCCACACTTTCAGGGTCTCATTACTCATTAGCCCAATCTCATGCCCATCTCCTCCCTGCATCACTTCATCTGTAACTGTAACCACATGCTGCTTTTACACTGATGAACCTTATACATTGTGCGGCATTTTGATATTTAATAGAAGTGGATCTGTGGGCTGACACCAAATAAATGTGAAATTACAAAATACACAGTTGTATTATACACACACTGATACACAGTTCACATCAGGCATACTACTTTGTTTTTCATTTAATCTTGAATGGAGCAAATTTCATTTTAGCACATGTGCGAGGTCAAAATGATGAGAAAGGGTAGATTTGTTCATGTTTGTCTGTATTAGAAGTGCCATTTTGTCCTGACTGTAATCTTTACATCTTAAGCTGCTGGATTTTAAGATTTAAAGAATCGTAACCTGTAGCATCTTGCTGAATCTCAAGTCTCAAGGTGTCTTGAAACTTTAATGCTTCCGTGCAAGCTAAACCAACCTCAGTGATGGGCATGAAAATAAAATAACACTGTTTCTATACTGCACTTTGAGTTTCTCCCTCGAGCAAAACAAATGGGAAACTGCTGCTCTTGCTCAAAAGTATAGAGGGATTCAAGATGCAAGATGCAGTTTAGCTTTAAAAGCATCTTGAAAAGAGCAGCTAGTGTTCTCACTTCACAGCCTCAGGCCACTTAATAATTCAGATGTGGTACAGCCACGAATGGCAAGTCCTCAAATGATCTATTTCTGTGTGTCCTGGGCCACAGTGCTTCTGAAAAGCCTCTATTCTCCTGACAGCAATGTGGCCGGCACTCACTTCATTATGTAGGGAACTTCACACATCACAGTAGCAGGGAAAACCTCTCAAAGGGATGAAAGGGGAGGAACAGGGTGTGCTGGGTTTGGAGCAAGGATTAATTTGGATAAATCACGATTCAGAATCTAACAAATAGAACCACTCAAGAAGCCGAGCTAGGTTAAAAAAAAAAAAGTCTGCTCTGCTCAGCCCTTATCCTTGACCTGACTCGAACAGTGGCAGTTGTTGAAATTGAGGCACAGCACGTCGCAGACTAAACTTCATCGTGTGCTTGAAGTGGTTTATTTAATGTCATGTTGATGCTGTGTGGCCTGAACAAATTGCTTATACACTTTATCAATTTTCACATTTTGTGAAGGCCAAGTCAAACTTTAAAATTTTGTACGAGGCAACTGAGTCAGATGTGCTGCACTCTTCATCCAGTTTAGGTTGCAGTGCGTGTTCCCTCCCCCCTCTCCTGCCAGGTGACCCTACCTGCCCAGAATTTGTTATCAGGCTAAAAGAGGATAATGCTGACACATACTTTCTGCCACATAGGATTGAAGTGAAGCTGGGTCTTTGCTGTCAGACATCCTCCCTTTGCTTTGTCATAGACTGTTACTCCTCATATGATGATTTCTTAACCCTTTTGTTTTGCCTCTTTTGCCCTTCAGTATTTTTTTCCAGTTTCAGTATTTTTGCTGTTTTCCTCCCTGAGGCTTCTTCTTTCAGCTTTGAAGTGTGCCTGTGGCACATATTTCATCCCTCTGGGCGGGACATGAGGTCCGAATTGGCTTTTCCTCTGATCACGAGTCGTTTAGAGTTCCGTGGGGGAAACAGCAGCATGAACACCAGTCAGCGACGATCTGGTTGCCACATAGGAATTATCACTACAGCTTGAGCTAATCCAACAAGAGGCCTTGGAAAAGGCAGTTTCCACTAATATACATATTCTGTCCAACAGCAGTCAGATCCTATTAATGCTTTTAATGTTATACTTCACCACCAAACCCCAGTGGGCATAATGTTGATGGATATGAATACTCGTGCAGAAGATATTACCCCTTGGCACAGAGGAAGTCGGAGATAGGCTCTTTTAAAAGAGCTCACTGTATTTGCCTACACTGTATTCTCCTTTTAATTTAAGTTTGAGCTGATTTTTTTTTTCAGTCAGCATCATCAAACGTTGTGAAGCGTGTCAGGCACCAGCAGCAAACAGCCATACTGCTGAGATTGTTTTTTCTGACAGAGACTAGAAATGTTCTGCAAAACTATTTTCCTAAGAGATCGCCTTGGTGCACAGCAGCCATACTGAAACTGTAGTTCAGGTGCTGCATATGGAGGTTTACCTAAAGGTACACTCTGCAGAGTTTGCCATTGCTGTGTGTAAGAACACCATTCAGATGTGCAGTAGGCAATCAACAGTCAGCTCCCTTCCTGCAGAATCAGTGACATCCCAAACATTGCCAGATATTAAAGATATTAATAACAAACATGATTTAAAAAGTCAACTGCTTTGTTGAACTTTCATCTCACTGTTGAAAGTTTTTATTGTGTATTCATATGGTTATTAAGAAAAGTAAAACAATATTTACAAAATACTTGTTTGTGACTGGTTGGTAGGTAGCTGTAAAAACATTAATCAAGACACCTCAAACAGAGTTTCAGTCAAATATTTACCCACAATTCCTCTTCAGTGCAGCAGGGATGCTAAGCTGTTAACTCTAGCAACAGTACTGAGGTACTAAACTAACTCTCATTGATGAAACTAAACAAAAACACTTGAAAAACTCATGGGTAACTGGTCATTGCTTAAGGGGTCGGTTAGTAGTAGCCTGCAGAACAACTTGTCCAACCGTGTCAGTAATTAAAAGAGTGGCCGCACTCAAAAGCGAAGTGAAAGTGAAAATCCAGCCATCATGGGAAGTATTTATGGGGCAAATTGGGTCTTAATGGGTTGTAGGTCATCAACAGCTGAAAGCAAACAAAGAAAGAGAAAGAGAGAAATGAGGCTGACATGCGACAGATGTTGGTATTACTTTTAGTTGTCTGATTCAGAATGTGACACGGGAACCGGGAGGATTTTACATGTGAAAGTTGTTTGATATGCTGGAGCCATGTCAGCAAAGGGAAATGATGCATAATTCTTGGCTCAACAAAAAAAAATGTCTCACATATGGGCCTAACAATTACCAGAACTAAGTCGTACAACCCTGAAAACACTTCAGAGGGATTAGGGTGGTTCAAGAAGACAAAAGAAGTTTTAAGTCCACCGCAGCAAAATCCATTACCCTCTATGGTTTGTATTGTAAACACTATACATGTGCATTGATGCGTGTGTAATAGGAAATGTCCTACTTCTTATGCATTTCAAGACAGTTACAAATTCTGAACTGGTTATCATTGGTTCTTTGGGCTTGAGCTTCTCAATGCTCATAATGGGAGAAAAATAACTCATCACTGCAACTGACTCAGGAATGAAAGTGGCAGGATTGGGATGAGACAAGAAGAAATGAACTGTGACCATCAGGACAGGAAGAAATTTCAATCCTCTATAACCTATGTACAGTTACTGTGACTAATTGCCCTAAATGGCACATTTTGGTATCAACAAATCAGCTCATATTGTCATGCCTGGTTTTTTGGTTACGCTTTGTCTTTTGATTTCAGTCCATATGCCGTGTTCCATGTTTGTCTCCCATGTGTTTTTTCATGTTTTAAGTTCAGGTTTCAGTCACGTTTCTTGTGTTTCCATGTTTTATGTTTGAGTCCATGTGTCATGTTCCATGTGTGCCTTGTGCTTCCATGTATTATGTTCAAGGTTTTTGTCATGTCCTGTTTTATTTTGAAAAGCTTCACTTCCCCTGTGTGCCCTGTTTCCATGTAACTTTGCTTTAAGTTTTCTTGATTACTTTCTCCCTCCAGATGTGTGTCACCTGTGTCTTGTTATCATGTCTATTTAGTCCTTGTCTTCCCAGTCACTGTTGGTCAGAGCGTTGCGTCTTTTCATGTATGTCTGCGGTTTCCCCATGTCATGTCAGGATCTATCTGCCTTGCCTTGATAAGTTTTGCCATGCCATGATTTTGCCTGGAGTTTTTGCCACGGTCTTTTTGTTCATCCTATGCCACAGTAAGTGTGTGTTTTTGATTTTGCTTGTTTGAATAAAAGACAATTGTTTTTGGACCTCCACCACGCCTGCCTGCCCCTTTCTGACTCTGCATCGGGGTTCAGTATATTTCCGCGTCAACGACGCCCGACCCATCCTGACACATATTGTAAAGAGTGAACCGAAGAGCTGGTGGGATCGAGGGGTTTGGACTGGTACCAATGCAATAAACTCCAAACACTGCTTCAGTTCTGTTCAGGTTAAATCCCAGCCCTGATACTTTGTAAAGCCTGGTGTTACTGCCTGGACCTTCGTCCTCTCGAGGTGCCCTACATTTTGATTCCTACAGAAATGACGACTTGCAATGCCAGGAATTCAAGCCTTGAGGGGCAGGTGATATATTTGGACATGGAGCTGCATGTTGCCGAGCCCTGCTGTCCTTCACTGAGGGCGATATGCTGTATTTCAGCAGCGTGTCAGCCCTGATGGCACACTACACCGCAGCAGGACGTCTTGAGTTATTGAAATACGTCAGTATTCATGTAGAACATTTTACCCACAAGCCCCACAGCTTCATACTGTTTAGCAGGTGGGCAAAAAAACACGGGTGGCATGGGTTCCAGTTTGCAAGATGATACATTTTACTTATATTATTTATTATATTTTATTATTATTATATTACATGTATACATATAAAAATATATATAAAACCTTTACAGACTGAGCTGACCCTCACTGGGCAAGTGCTGAGCAACAGTTTACTCAAAATCTCTAACTACAGAATCTTAAGATGAGAGCATTCCTGCTTCTCTAACACCTGCTCTCCAAGTAAAGAATTTGAGAGTTTCTTTCTCCAGTGGCAACCATGACATAAGTAACCAAGCTGACAAAGTTGGGATGTTTAGGATGACCCGAGGGTGATGTCATTTAAGACCTCTGTTTTCACCCAGAAGATACAGGCTCCTCTGTGCACAACCTCCTGTGGGACTGATCTGAGTCACCGGGTTACAGGGCTGGAGCTGGGAGACAGCTGACTGGTGAGTGATTTAGTGCGGATGTGGAACATCAGCCAAACACCACCTCCCTTGGCTTCTGCTTCTGTCTGTACGGGGGAGAAGGTCTGATCAATCCAAACCTCTTCAGCCGTGGGAACTAGGTTCTTCTCTGTGGGAAAATGAGCAGACTTGCTCTTCAGTGTCTACATCTCACTGCTTTTAATCCATCTGATTCATTATGCCACATGTAAAAAAATACCATTGCTTTGAGTAATATGGGTGTTGTTTTAAGAAAAAAAAATTCACGAATAACATACATTTTCACTAACACTAAAAAAATATCAACTGAAAAATACACTGATAAAAATCAAGGCTGATTAGCAAAATGTTTGAAAGATTACAAACATCTGATTCAGTTATTGTCTCAAGTGTTCAAGTGTGTCAAGTGTTGTAAAGGGCTGCCTCAAAGTTTGTGCAGTTCCCTGATTTCCCATATGGCTACTGTCAAAAATTCTACTATAATCTTTATTGCTTCAGGTGTCATTCAAGTAGAGTAATGAGATATCTGTAGTCTTTACGGAGATTGTGATATAAACTGTGATATTAACTTGCAAAACAGACAGGCCATAATGTCTTCATGTTTCCAACCATCTGTTAATCCATATTTTCTTTTCATGTCACTCACTATCTCACTAGCAAGGTTACACAGAGAAACCAGGTTACGTAGGTAATCTGAGTATGTGTTTACATTGTACTGCAGTGACCTTATTATTGCATGTTTAACTGTGTAAGTGAAATGGGACCTCTGTCGATTTTGACGCCACCATTAAAGCCATTGTCCTGCACATGTGTAAACATCAAAAGTCATTTACTAAACTGTTTACATGTGCACTTTGCCAAGAAATCAGCACTCTCCATAACAAATCTATCTGGTGACATCGAGTTTGTCTAAACGTTTACCCTGATTGCATAAACCAGATTTCTTGCTAACACAATGTTTAAGAAAAAAGCCCCAACTAGTTCATGAAGTGCATTTTAATCAACTGACAGGGCCAAACTGATTTGCCAGGTTCCTACACATGACAGAGAGGTGTGCAGATGTATGAAAAAATAACATTTTATAATTGCCAGAGTATGGGGAAATACTGTTTTAAAGTTCTAACATACATACAGTATAACCTGTGACTTTAAATGCCTGTCATCTCACATATATAATTGTGCATATGTCTTTTTTTTTAATTTAGCTCTGTAAAATGAGCAGAATTATGTTTGTTCATGGACTGACAGAGTCATTACAACATATATCAAGCTGAGCTCATAATCTAATTAAATAATGAAATTAAAGTCTGGAAAAAGAAGATGAAACTGATCATGTGTGAGAAGGCTGTTTTGCTCCTAGATTATATTCACCACAGACCTAAACCACACAGCGAGGCCTGAGGGCTTCTGTGGAAATCTGCACTTTAATCTTTGTGTTTCTTTATTTTCCATTTGTTCCTATCTGCCCACCACTCCAGGTGTTGGGGGGGAGTTCTTCACTTTGAACTCCAGAAGGGCCTTTTCCTGACTGTGTTCAAACATGCTGGGACATCCCACCTGTCTCCCTGCCCTCTCCTATTTGCCACAAACCCCCTCCTTTCCCTATTCCTCCACCACCACCACCACTACTCCTCCCCCTCTTCCCTCCTAAAACACTGACTGAAACATTTTTGTCTTTACATCCTTGCCCCAGCAATTATCCCCCTTCAAAGACAGGGGAAAAGTAACACAGAGAGGCAGGATGTGTTCTCATGCATTTACAGGTAGTTGTAGGTAAGTTACTGCTCACTCTTTAAAGTTTTACTGTAATTATGCAGATACCACAGTAGGAATAAAGCAGGAGTTCTGCCTGGGAACCACTGAAAACCATGTTTAAGGCTTTTTAAGAGAGATTACCAGTTGTTGCTAGACACAAGTGGTGTTTTTCTAAAGCGCACAACAGAAAATTTCACTCCTTTTAACTTGAGTTCGACCCATAAAACAAGACAAAGATATTTTACAGATGAACCAACTTACAATGCAACCAGTGCTAGTGTTAAATGTCTTACACTGCTATGTGTTTTGTCAATGACCCTCCTTAGGATGGAAAAGGCATTCAGAACATCAGTAGATACAAAGACACTACCCTTAAATTTGGAAAGCATACAGTTTTTATGGTATTATTATTATTGCAGCTTAGGGCAAGATGATCTGTCATCATACCTCTTCTTTGATGGGGACATTTTTAATTAATTACTGAAAAAAACAAACTGAACAAACAGTCAAATAAAAAAACACAAAACAACGCAGTGTAGTTTAACTTGAGACCTTTCATGTGGCTGCAGTCAGACAGAAGCTTCCTTCTTATCGGCAGTAAGTGACACGAATGGCTGACAGCTGATATTCAACTGTATGCAATAAGTAAACTGTAGTGGTGACGTGGGAAATGGTAATTTTAATTTTAATTCTGCCCATGTTCTGCATACTTTCTCATAAGAAAATTATCCCAAAAATGTACTGGGATGCTATAATTCACTGTTATCGCTTTCTCAAACTTTTTACAGCTCAAACTTGTATCTGAAGTGCAAATGCTGGAAAGTGTGGAGTGGGCAAGCCTCAGCTGCCTGCTCAGAAGAACAAGGCGACTTCTCGTCTTTCGATGCCTCAAGCCAAACACGACAACTTTAAACATTAAATTAAGTCGCAAGCCAGGATATGAGGATCCTGCAGCAGGGTTTAATGAATGTAAAACAAAAGCGCACCTAGGAGCAAAAACCCTGAATGTTCGCCAATACCCAGCAGAACCACTGGAATAAAGCTCATCACAAAGTTCAATCTAACTTTGAAAAAAGCCTAACCTTCAATCGGCAGAGCAGCGGGAGTTTGCTGCTCTTCTTTTAGCAGCCAGGCCCGCTACTGAGCTGCATCATGCTCTCACTCATTGCCATTATCATTCACAAAGTCAGTATGAGGCATGCATTATAGATGAGACACATCTTCTCAGCTACATTGCAGACAACAGAGGATGTGCAGCTATCCCCACTGATAATGCATATGACTTTTACCACCTATCTCTGCAGATACACACACTTAATAGCTTCAGCCGTCAGTCATACTAACTTGGTAATATCTCCTGTGAATAATACATGAGCAAATACTCATTTCTATGTTTCAAACAGACACAAGATCCTAATTCTGTGAGCAGACCAGTGAAGAGATAAAATAGGATAAGACTGGGTGCACCTACCGCATATAGCGATCCACCGTAGATACAAGCTCCTGTAGTGACAGACAGATAAAACAGAGGGAGACAAAGAAATATAGCATTAGCATTAGAGTCCAGTCATGGTCACACCTTTGGTAGTGATATGTCATCAAACTGTTTTTGTCAGGGATTATGTAAATGTGCCATTATAATTCCTGGAGATGCTCAGGTCAGACAGTAGATCAGCCTCATGAAAGATGAGAAATCAATTCCCTTCAAAGTCTAGGATGTGAGTTCCTGTAAGCCCTTAGTGTCAAGGGTGTCGCTGTGCATGGTCAAACTCTGAATTCAGTCAATAATCTGTGCAACACAGAAAAATGTTAAGGGGATTCGATTCTGAATCCCAGTGAATCAAATATGTAAAAAGTCACGGACATAAAGCAAAGCTATGAAATTACCACACTTTAAAACGTCTTGTTACATTAATTCAGATGTCATTAAATCATACATGATCATAAATATTCAGGAACCAACTGGACGATGCTGATTGTGCTAATTGAAATTTATCAGTAAGGTTCATTTTCAGCATCTGAATTGAAAGGTCTTGACTAAGCAAACTCGCCTTACTGTCCTCTCAACTTCTTCTGAATTCTCCCAACTCAGCTGAACAAACGAGACACATCCGCATTTTAAAGTCTGCTTGCTCAAATGCCATGGCCTGCTCAGGTGCCCAGCCATACTGTCTCTGTTTTCTCTAAATCCATCCATAACATCAGACATGCAACTGAGACTTCTCACATAAGAACACACACCCAGCCCAAAACACTCTACCTATGCAGAGACTGAAGACAGAATAATCATATCCATACACTTAATCTAAGCCAAGAAGTTAAGTATGTGTGTGCAGGTAAATCTCAGGGGTTATCAGATCAGGTTCAAAAATTTGTTTAGCCTACCAGAACTAATTCCCTATTTAGCTACACAAACAGTCAACGCTGCCTTCCAAAGCTAAAGATACCAAGCAGTTTCTGGCCTGGTGATACAATGTGTATCATGATACACGGGTCCTGATTCAATATACTGAGAAAAATATCTACTGTATACGGTACACTGAAAGGCATTACTCTCAGTGTAAATCCAACCAACACACATTCAACACAACCTGCTAATGCTTGAACTAACTAGCACTATTTGGCTTCTCGAAATTCCTCTGTAGAAAACAGTCAGTTATTACTTTGAAAGAAAACTGTCACCACATCATCTATCAGTGCTTACTAGAATTTTGCTAACGCATGCAAAAATCTCTCAGGTAAATATTCTTACAAAATCAGTCATTTTTCTGACAACACCAACAATAATGATCTAACTTCATAATAGAAATACCTATTTCATATCCTTAACCTAACAGGGTCTTTAAGAAAAAAGTACTTTCACATGTGGTACCCCAGCACCTCACAACCCCCCCCCCAATCAGCTCTTCAGTACTATCTCTTGTTTTGTCTTCCAACTCCTTTGAGCACGTATCCATATTCAGTACATCACAAGCACTTGATATTTAGGCTTCTGGAAATTTTAAAGCTAGGAAATATGCAACCATTAGACAGAAATGGGAGGGCACTGGTGATTATCTCTGCTCAATTTGAAGGCTAAATGCTAGGAAAATGCATACAGACACATGTCTCAGCCCAGTCTGAGGTCTGAGCCTCTCAAAACCAGACTGGTGAAATCTGAAACACCTCAGGGGGAAAGTACAGCGAGAGGTAAACATTTACCATAACGATACAGGTCCACAAAACAAGAGTGGTCTTAAAGTTACAGTTGTATTCTCATACAAGATGTCCAAGAGCAAGTCTGTCTGTTGTCAATACTGCTGCTTCATGATGTTGTCTTTTTATCTCTCTGCATGGGAGAAAAACTCCTGCAAAATATAATCGAGCACCTTAATCAGTTTGTGGCAGATGTACAGAAGTGGTTTTACACTGCACTTCCACTGCTAAAGAAAACAGTGTCCAAGAACCGTTTAACACCACAGGTTTTAATCAACTGTTAACACTGTGTTGGACTCTGAGGCATTAGTTAACACACCAAAGATGAGCAAGTCTGTTATTTTATCTCTCTATAATAAGAGCGAGTATGAACTCAGTGTAACCCAGATGTGTGTTCCTGACAGATAAGAAATGTTGCTCATATTTCAGAAGACCATTTTCACAAGATGATTCTTAATTAATGACATCTCAAAATATCAGACACTGTTTTCTTGCAATCAATGTCTCATCACTTAATTATAACCATGGTTGAAATGGAGTGGTCCTGTTATCCTTGAAAAAAATTGGCATCAAAGAACATCACAAAAAAATGCGAAAGTACGCAAAGTAAGTCTATCTACATATTTTATTACTGCTGTTTATTTTACGAAATTACATAATGAAGTTGTGATGGTGATATCAAGATTTTTAATCATGAACCCTCAAGATGACATGCAACCGTGACAACTCTCAGGTTCTGTGGAGAAACAGAAGGAAGAACCCCATCGCTCAGAAGCCCCCAACTCAGAGAGCCCATAGAGGATTATTGCATCAATTATACATTAAGTGTTTGTGATGCTGGGAAAACAGCACCTGTCTTCAAAATAACATTTATCCCGTTATTGTGTTTGTATCACAGAAAACTGACGTGGCGATTTACAGGAGAAAAGACATCTGAACTGAAAGCATGGGTTTCAGTTTTGTTGAACACTTTTTATGCTTTTTTTCAGCTATTGTATTGAATATGTAATGCCTTACAATGAAATAAAAACCTATAGACATTTTACATGCTGTTGTAACAACAGTTCAATGTGTCCTCCACATTTAAAACAGCATGTTTAGTCTGAAATTAACTGAGTCCAAACATCTTTGGACCTGCGAATCACCAAATCAATGCGGTCAAATTTTGAAGTGGATCCTTACTTCCCTCAGATATACAGTATTCACAGTCATTGTCACCCAAAACCAACCTCCTGGGAGAGTTACAATGGCTATAATCAGGTGTGTTCAGGAATAATATTCCTGCAGATGCTCACAGCCACGTTCAACAGTGACAACCGCAAAGGAATCTGAACTGAAACGCAACATGTGAGATAGACTTGCCATCACTCCTGACTTTTGTCCAGGGAAGTCCTCTCTTCATCTCACCATCCATCCATTCCACCGAGCCGAACTTAATGTCAATAACATTTCAATTTTTATAACTATCTCACTCTGCTTGCCAACGCCAACGTGCTCTCTTCTCAGCAGAAGGAGGCAAAGGAATATCTTGCTGCGTAAAAGTTTGAATTTTATTGAAGCAAGTGCTGCCAAGCAGATTGGATGCATGCCGAGATGAGAGAGAATCCTAATGATTTTGGTAAAAACAAAACAAAAAAAGTCTGGAGTCAAATTCTGCTGCTGCATGTAAGCACTGCAACTTTGACCTTCCTGTTTTCAGCATGCAGTCTGGTTCTTCTCCGCAGGTAAGTCGGCTGTGATATTAACAAGCCTGAGTTTGATGAGGAATAAAGAGTAAACTTGAATGGGTCAGTTCAGTAACAGGTGCACAGACCTGCTTTAGATTCTGCTCCTGACAGCGTTGTGCATTACAACTCCTCTGATGGGAATACTGTAGCTGTGCATGGACAGACTTTTTAGATTTGATGCAGAGTTATTAATATCTAAATGGAAAAGAGGCCATGAAAAGGATCCCATTCAAGGACATGTATGGTGGTAAAGCGAAACTGCAGAACAAGACACAAAACAAGTTTATTTCAAGTGAATACTTTCTGTTCAGATTCCTTTATAGTTTGTGTGAGCATCTGCAGAATTATCTGCCTGGATAATTGTATTTCTGAGGCAAGTTCTTGAAATTATGCCAGCCTGACTGTTCTTTGGAGTGGACTTTCTCAAACTGATTCTGACTGATGGAGGGCACTCATTCAGAAATTTCATCTAATGAATGTTGCTGCAAATCCTCAAGTTGGAATGACACAAATTTAAACCTCTGTCCTCATTCCTGGGAAGCTCCTAGAGTCCTTGAGGGACATCATTGACAACTTGAGGAATAAGTTACATTTATTTTAACTAACAGAGAAAGTAAACCAGTAGCCTGGCAACGACTTTCGGTCCCCTTCAAGATGTCCGTCTGCAGCCTGAACAGATGTACGATTCAATCCAAAGTAGCCAACATGGAAAGCTGATCAAATTTGTATCTGTAGCTCTAATGTGAGTGTGCATGGTGGTCCCTGATAACCCCTGACCCACATAACAACCTCAACAACTGGTATAGTGAAAATTCCAAAATACTAACCATGTATCCCACTGGTGACGGTGAGGATCCCGACCAGAGTGCCAACAAATATCCACCATCCACTCATGGTCGCAGCCAAAAAAGGACTTAAATCCAAATCCAGTCGGAGAGAAACGCGCGATGTGTTTGTGTTTATCCCTTTAGCTCAAATGAAAGCAGTTCTCGCTGAGCATTACTGATGTACCGGTGTACGAGGTAACAACGAGGAAAGAGACAAGAATCTTTGAACGGAGCGGGAGCGGAGTGGAGAGACGGAGCGCCCTGTGTCCGACTCCCGAGCGCTGCGCTCCGGGCTGGTATGCGGCGCAGTCCCGAAACCTGGAGAAGTGTCCACCGCCTGCTCACAACTCTGCCGGACGGGCGCAAAACTCTGCCAATTGCTTTTTGTTGTTATTTTAAAAAAAAAAAAAAAAAGATCACCAGATGTAAGGTGGATTTGTCCTCTCCCGAGCAGCAGAAGCAGCAGCCGGGACGCTTTTTTAAAAGCCGAGGCGCATGACGACGGGAGACGGAGTTTGAAGCGGCCGGACTTTGAGCGCTCCTGCAGCGGTGTTTGGAGTCACTTCAAGCGGAGCAGCGATCTTCTTCTCCTCGAACCCCCGACTCCCTCTACTTCTTCTTCTTCTTCTTCTTCTTCTTCTTCTCCTCCTCTTTCTTGTTAGTCCTCCCCTCCTCTCTTCAGAAGGACGCCCCACCTCTCCGCTGCTGCCCCCCTCCACCTCCACCACCCACCTCGCAGATATAATCACACATGATGGGGACTGTGCTCCGCGGGGATTAAAACACAAGCGAGAGAATGCGTTATTTTTCAGGGGAATTTTGGAAATGAATGAATATAAGATCATCAGAGAGATTCATCACTTTAATCCCATTCAGGAAATCTGAGGTTTTCAGAAATGATGTATTGCTGATTTTTGCCACGACTTTGTAAAGCTCTGTGGAGTTCACTTTATCGTACTCGGCCAAACTTTAATTCTATCTGTGGTGTCTTTGTAATAGCCTGTTCCTGTTGTATAGCTTTAGGGACTTAGAGTCTGTGGTACTCAACAGCCTACTTACTTTTTCTAAGATTTTAAAGCGTGTTTATAGTGACCTTAACTTACTTTATGGTGTTTTTATCCCCTGCTTTATCATTATTAGTCTCCTGTAGGGAGTTTATGGTGACCTTATCTCATCTAATGACATTTTATCCACAGTAATGTGCCTTATTATAGTCTTATCCTATGCCTACATATAACTATATCTAAATGTCTGGTGACTTTAGGGTGATTGCGTATATTGCTCTAGCACTTATATGCCATATATATATCTATAGAATTATTCAAATGGATTCAAGACACTTCAAGATAATTGTCAGTTGAGTTGAAGAGTTGAAAAACCTAAATTCTTCCCACAAAATTATGCTTAGTTTTTAAACTTTTCCTACAGTACATTTTCCTCATATAACACTGGACAGTTTCATTATCCAGGCCTATAAAGTGACTTGAATTCCTTCCAGCTCACAGACATTTGCTGTTTTAACATACCTATAGGGACTTTAGAGGTTTTGCAGAGTAGTTATGGTGGTTTTTATTTGAAAAAATGTAAGCTTTCTTGAAGAATTTTCTCCTATTAACAATATCTGTAGAGGGGTTAAAAAGTCTGTAAATAAACATGCCTGGGAGAAACTGATAAGCATATCAAAATGATAAAAGACTTCTACTTTTTACATTTTTGTTCTATACAAAGCCAAGACTTCTGGTTGACTTGTTTTTCATAGTAGTAGTACTGCAGGGTATTTAATGCAGCTGGTATCTGTGTATATATATATATATAGTGTGGAGTAGGATGTCTGCAGCCCTCTCTCTCTCTCCGAGTGTAATGTTTAATCGGAGGGAGTGTAGAACCGAGATTCCTCAGTGTCACATGGCAGTAACCTGATCTCCACTCAGCCCTTTTGTCCTCTGCCAAAAACAGGGATCAGAATCAGTTCTGACTTTGAATAAGCTTTCTTTCTTCTGCTTTAATGCTGCTGCTGTCTGCACCCTGCAGCTATTTATAACAAGGAGCCAGTGACGCACTGGAAGATTTAAAAATTTGGGTAAACCTTGACCTCTGGCCTGTGATCCTGGCAACATGACCAGAAATCAGTCAGATTAATTCATATTTTCCCTGAAATTTTGTTACCATCATCATTTTGACACCTCACACCGAGCTGAACTCAGACATACTTCATTCTCACAAATTTGATAAAGAGGGCAAACTGAAGTAAGGTGGGTTCACCCTCATATGTCTGTGGTTATGCACATAAAGACATTTTCATGGTAATAAGAAAATGCTAAATACCATAAACTGAGTCTTATTATAAAATATATTCATGGCTGGTGCAAGGGCTCAACAACCAAATGGAAGATATTTCTTTTGTACAGTTTTACTTTCCATCATTAATTGTGCTTTTTAATCAGTGTTATTGAAAGTTACACTGAATGAAATTATTACAATGAAACTGTGTAACAATGTGTTTCTCAGATGTTGTGAACCTTGAGGGAGATTGCATGATAGGGAAAAAAGGAAGACGAAAGACAGGAAAGGAACAACAGCCTACCGGTTTGTACTACTAACAATTCCTGTTCCTGGAAAAGAGGTCACCATCTTCAGGACTGTCCGAGATGCAAAAGGTAGACAGAATTAACAAAAGTAAAATTACAATATGGAAAATCAGAATGACAATACAGCAGATGGATTGCAGGCATTTATGGGCAACACAGGCCTGTAAGAATTACAACAAACAACTTTTACGTAGCCCCTGCTTGTTAACAGGAAACTCACTGAAGTCAATTTCGTCATTTGTACTATTTCCACAATTTTCATTGCCTCTCTCTATAGTCTCTGTTCTCCCCTCGCTACTGCCAAATCCTATTACATTAGCTGCTGCAGCAGCCCGATATCCCCACGGGGACCAATAAAAGTTGCAACTAATCTCAATCCTACACTGAATATCAACCTGCACAGCATCAGGATGAGGGGTTTGTTGTGTAATTGACTGCACTAATTCCATACACACACACAGTTTGAAAAGATGGTTTGGGACATCAAAGATCACATGTTACCTTCCCAAAGACAAGCCTGTTGGCAGCAGCTTTTTCTGTTGTTTGTTTGTTTGTTTGTTTGTAAGAGTAGATTCTGAGTCTTACAGGCTGGGTAGACAGTTACAAGAACATTAAGGTAATATAAACCACAAGACAGGTTCAAATAACTTGTTTAATTTCAGACTTCTAATCCAAAATATGAGCTGATACAGATGCCAATCAGCTGTGAAAACAGCTGAAGGGGCTTTAACTGCAGGACTATAATCAATGATAAACTGGCCTAATCTCATCACTGTATGCTACAGTTTTATTTGTGATGAAATCGTCCAGTGAAATACTGCTGCATTACCATTAATTTCCCTCACTGGGTAGACCAGGTGGCACTTTTCAAGGCCATTCAGACATTTTTTGTTTTTTTAAATACCAGCAGGAGCCTCAGTGCACACGCATTTACTGTATTGACGGTCGCAAGTTTGTAAGTTGTGAAAGTCCATCGAGTGTTGCACAATTACTGAGTCATTATAATTTGTGAGTATTAGGAGAGAAAAAAACTAAAAATTTCTCCTGTGATAAGGATGTGATTGTAGGAGCAACAGGTTGCAGGAAGCCTTCATTCAGGGTCAGCAGCACAGGCAATGATCAATGCTGCCTCCTGGCGTTTAAGAGGCGATACTGCACCTGATTTTACCAAATGCTGTAATATGACCATCAAAAGGCTAAAAGAATGTGGACACATCAACACTGCAGCCATTCCAAAACTGTAAACACTAACCTGTTCCTATAGCAGCTTCCACACTTCTGCTTTCAGACTTTGCACCAAATATTACAACAAGACTGCAATGATTTGTTCCCTTTCAGACTGTAGACTGTCAGTGAGGTCCAACTAGATGTTGGCTGATGACAGGGTCCATCTCAGAGTCAGTGATTCAGTTCATCCCACAAGTGTCGAATAGCGTTGAGGTCAGGGCTTTGTTCAGACTAGTCAAGTTCATCCACACCAAACTGAGAAAACAACTCCTTTATGGAGCTGGCTTTGCATATGAGGACACTGCCGTGTTTGAACACAAAAGCAACAAAGGTTAAAGCACATCATTGGCAAAAATATTATTTTACAATTTAACATTATTATTTCTCTTCATTAGGACTAAAGCCAATAAAAATAATACCACACCAAAAGTACACAAAAGTAAGTGGGCACAGGTGCCAAAAAATACTTTGGATCTTTAAAACATTTTACTAACAATGAATTTGGCTGTTGCCCATCCAGGATAATACTCAGGGTTGTGTAACTATTCTGAGCTTCCTGTGACCACCACCATCCAAGACAGGAGGTATTACACCCAGAAACCATTTCCTTTGTTTGAGACCATTCAATGTTTGCACTACAAGCCTGTACATAATCAGATCATGTCATGTTCAAGCATGTTTGGAATTAATGCATCTCATTCACATTGAGATACATTATAAAAATATTCATATTTTAAAAGGTTTTAGAAATCAATGGAAAGAATTTATAAAGAGAGGAAATGAATTCTGAAAAGCCATGAGGTAAACTGTTTAAACATGTCACACTGTGCTACAAAAATTGCTCTGGATGAGGATACGTTTTAATAGGCCTTAAACCAGACTCCAGTCTCCTTTCACCCTCCAAGGACTTTTATTTTTTTTTATTTATTTTTTTTTTTAAACAATCAGTCGTACGACTCTGGAGTCCAACTCAGAACAGATACTTTATTCAGTACAGCGAATATATACAATCTGAGACCCGTCATTCTGCCGCCTCCCCAGCTGGTTTCGGTAAAAAGTCTTCACTCTTGAACCACAAAGCTTCACTGGTGTGACTGGCAATGATCGCCCGCTCGATGAAAGGTCCTAAGGGGAGAAAAAGGACAAAAGGAAAAGAGAAAGTGTCATCACTCAGAGCTTGTTTTAATGTGGTGAAAAGATGAGGTGTGACGTCAAAAGAAAATTTCTAAAACGCTTTTCAAAACAGCCAAAGAACAATCTACAAGATGATGCTGTGAGACAGGAAGAAACATTTGCATGCATCAGACTTAAACAAAACAGAAAGTACTTATAAAACTTATACCGTAGTTAGGTCAAGTGGACTTTCCAAAGCCAACAATAATATTTTTAAATTTAGCTGTTCTACACTTCGTTCAGGCTGCTCTCTCTCTTTGGCATTACGACAGGAATGTAAGCTATTTCCATTACTGATTAACATAGTATCATTTTCGATTAACTGCAGGGCTGCAACTAACCATTATGCACACTACCAGTTTATCTGCAGTAATAATTAATCTCTGTGAAGTCTATAAAATGTCGAAAATAGCAAAGAATACCACTATATTTTCCCATGTAAAGACTTCAGATGTTTTGTTTTGTATGACCAAGACCGCAAAAGTCCAAAGATATTTAGTTTAGTATCACTTAGGACAAAGAAAGCACACAATCCTCAACCCTGAGAATCTGAAACCTGAAAGCTTTTCCTTTAAAATGACTTAAACAATTATTCAGTGGTCAAAATAATTGCAGTGAAAATAGCACTAAGAGCAACATGAGACTGAACAATAACACACAGTTCAGCATTTCTGTAAAGCATGGATGTAAAAATTTGTTGTGAGGAGTTACTCAGAACATAAAACCAGTCAGAATCTCCCTGGATAACAATGTTAAGAATAAAAAATAAGGAGCTTGAAAACTTTTAATACATCTGAGGCTGAGCATCAGCTTGGATGAGATTATGTTAAACAGCTGCCTTCAATCTCTCTCACCCACTCATCCTGTATTTCTCTTTTTTTATTTGAAAACATACACAAAGTCCCCGCAGTCCTTTATTTCTCTCATAAATTCACTTCTAACTTGCTTATGAATAGTTAATTCAGCAGCGTTTTCCCTCTTGTCTATTATTTCCTGCATTCAGGTCTTTATTTATCAGCATATGGTTCGTGGTTTTCTCATGAATAATCCCCCTAAGCCCCTTGGGGTTTTTCTTTGCCTCACCCACACATTGCATTTCTGTGCTCTTTTCTCAGTTTTAAGCATGAAGTTTCTTCTCATTTATGCCCACACTGCAGCCATTAGCTTCTGTCCAAATGACTCTTTAAAAGACATCAAAGGACACAAAAGGGAAAAACCTCAACTATTCATACAGCTAATTCAGGTTAAATATAAGTGTTCTAAATATCAACATGTTCTGGACCTTGATCTCTGCGGGCAGAGGAAATGAAATTCTACTCAGAGCCCTTGTGCATTTTTTGTCAGGGAGGTGATCTGCTGCATAATGTTTACTGGCACAATCACAAAAGAGGGCTCTCTGCTGACAGAGTTCAGAGAGGCCCAGGTGGCTCGGCTCGACGCACCACCTTCGTCACCAAATGCTGCTCGGCTATGAAAATTGCAGCGCTAGAACAGAGTTTTACTCCATTACTGTAGTGCAGAGGATGCTGTCCACAGCCGGGTGGATGCTGCAGAGCAGTTACACTTTCAGGGTGTGCAGTCCCAAGGAGGACCACCCAGGAAAAAAGTGCACCAACTAAGGTTCACTGCGAACACTTTAAACTGGAGCATCTGCTGCGAGTGCAGTCACAGAGTGAAAAACTTCAATGACTTCAGCAAAGGAAGTTTCCTTTTTGGCCTTTTTTAACATGCTATTGCACTTTCCTGAATAAAAAACTGGCTCTATTTCTTTTTTAAATGTTGTGTCACATCTAAATCCACAGTTAATAACGGGATAAGATTATTAATGCAGATTTAACCACTGTCTGTTGATGTTGTTTATGTTACATGACTTTATACGAAAAAGCCTAATTTCTACTTTTCTCTTTCCGTACTTGTGCTTTCTTTCATCAAAATTAGAAGTGACATTTTTACATGGGCCGGCGGGAGATGAAGCACATTATGCTTTAACACAGGAGTGATTTGAGAGTCTGGGTATCTTCTTTGTATGACAATAGCTGTTGGCCATGCAGTTCTGCCTGCTCATAAACTGGACTACATCGTTTTCCTGCATAATTCAAAACGGGAGCCAATTTTATTTCCTGGTAACAACAGTATGTTAATGAAAGAAGTATACAAGTGAAGCACAAAACAAAACAACAGTAACCACATCTGAAAACACACCAGCAGTAGTGGCAATATGGCCCTCAAGAGAGACTTAAATGATGAAGTGGAGAGTTCTTGATATGAGAGTGTCGCGCAGGGCCACCGGTTTTAAAACAACCTCAATCAGCGATACTGAAAGCACTGCAGTTTACTTCCAAGGGGCCACTGTTAAGGACGTTTTATCTCACGACTTCAGAATCAATTAAATTATAGATCATTTAAGCCTCTCTTGCTAATGATGGTCCATTAGCTGATGATTACACTCTTGCATCTTAATATTGAACAGAAAGTGAAGCAAATGTGCAGAGATCTGAAAAGAATTAACTCTAAAAAAGACTGAATTTCTTAACATACCAGCACTGTGAAGAGCACAGCTGTGCAGTCTGGGGTCACTTGCATTCAGTGTTTAAAAGGTGTTTTTATTTCCAAGCTTTAATGTCTTCCTTGACTACCAGCAGGTAAACTTCGGCAAAATTTGAAAGCTTTTTCTCCCGAACAACCATTCTGGCAAATAAAAATCAATCAGCGATATGTTGTTCCATCTTGAAGAGCTGTCAAAAAAAAGGTTCATCTGCAGCTTCTGGCAGAAGAAGGCCAACTCTGAAGTCATTTAACATCAGTGGCTGCACTGCTGTGTTGTTTTGATGGGCTGGTGTTGGTGAACATACCCATGTCGGCTGGTCGGTGGGAGCAAACGTCAGTCAGGATTGTTTGCAGGTTGGCGAAGATGTGTTCTTTGGGCATGTCGAGCTGTGCAAACAAGAGAACATAACTTAAAATACTGCTACTATCACTAAACAAAATGTGTTTTGCTTAATAATATTCACTTTGTCCCTTGCTGAAATATTTTTTGCATGAAACCAACTACAGACATGATGTGCTGCCCTCAAACACTGCACTCTGCAGCGCTTTGCAGAGACGTACCGTGGCGATCTGGGTCCTAACATAGCAGTCACTCTCCACCATGTATTCATGACCTGTTTTAAACAACTCCAACATCTTGACGATGTGGACGCCGACTGAGCCTGAGCGTCAACAGAGAGAGAGAGACAGAGAAAAGAACCGCTTCAGCACCGATATCCTTTGTGGCCTTGAATATATTTATACTTCGTTATCTTGAAATGCTGTAAGTGTTTCTGCAGTAAAACCATCAGCTGCTGAATGGGCAATAATAAGAGATATGGTACAATGCAAATAAGAGAACTTGTCCTCCTTATCACAGACTGGCAAGAAAACAGCTTTAACTTTTGTGAAGGAAAACAGGTTTTAAATCCTAATACCTCTGAGCTCAGCTTACCTCTTTTGGCCTTGGGAAACTTCTTCCTCAGCTTGTCTTTCAGCGGTGCAAGCTTCAGCAGTATATCTGGGACTGCTAGATAGGTATCTGCTGAAATCTTGTCATCTAAGACCTGGGAGTGAACCAAATGTGATCAGATTTAAGCTTCAAGACTCTTGCAGGAAGTCTAAGTGACATACAGATACACACTGACAGAGTCTGAGCTGCACACAATGAATTGAACAGTTATTGGCCGATTAACAAGCTGAGGCTGATGTATGAGCCTGTGTAACGATTTATCATTTGTGTTGGATTTTCTGATGAAAATTCACATCATGTTGATGATTTTAGCAACCAGTAAATAAATCAGTAAACATGACATACATCAGCTGTCTGATTTCTTTGTACATAATTTATCTGCCTCACACTCAGAATTGTATTGAAACTGAGGCAAACTTCCAGTAGCTGCAAGACAAAATCAACTAGAAATTCGCTTAACAATAAAACAAACTTCAGTTTAACAGCTTGGAGATGGAGATCAAATGAGTTTATAGCAGCTTTTTAAAGTGAAAGATTACCAGGCAGCAACATTAATTTGTAAGATGAAATTTTGAGGAAGATAAAGCAAAACGGTTAGCGCTAAATAGTATATTGCATACAGCTGCCAGATACACAAACACTTTTATGCCCTCTGCCATCACCTTAACTATGAGGAGAAGGCAACATTAGCACATATACACATTCAATTTATTTATATCTTAACTTTTTAAATTTACTTTTGTCTTGTTTTCCAATTGCAAAAAGTTAAATAAAAATACAGTGAAAACTGTAGAAGAAGCCTTCTCCCCTGCCTCAGAAACAACCAGCACAATGCCTTACACCTCGTCTACACCGACCATGTCGGTAAAAGCAGCACATCAGCAGAGCAACAGCAGCAGCTGCAGTCCACTGTCAGTGTCAATGATGGCTCCATCCAGCCACAGTCTGATGTGCACAAGGTTTAAACTAAGACATTACAACCTTCGCTGTACTTATGACTGGCCCAGCTCAGAGGTTTAACTGTGTAAATTTGAAATCTCCCAAGAAATCAAAATTTGGATTTTCCTAACACACAGCACAAAAACACTCCAAAAAAATAGCCCCCCCCCCATGGGAAAAAATAAACTTGATCTTAGAGTATGTGATGTATAACCAATTCACCAGCTGTATGAGCTCTGTTCCTCCAGCATACGCAGCTCCATTGTCCTTGGCAACTTTAGCTTGATTAGCATCCTTCAGAGAAAAGAGAGGCAGCGTTACCCAACAGAATCTGATTTAGGTGTGTCAAAGTGTAGCAAACCCTACCAGTGTCATTCATTATGGTCATTAGCATGCACATCTGAGTTACAGCCTACAACTTGTGCTGCTCGACAGAAACATGAAAAAAAGTTGTGCTTGTAGGTTTCTGTGATGTAAACGGTTGCTACAGGAGCCTATTAGCAACAAGCAGGGTGCTTGATAAAAGGTGCTGCTGCACATCTGAATAGATTTACACAGTGAGGCTGTAGGGGAAGATTAAAAAAAATGGAAGTTTTTACCTCAGTAAAAAATAAAACTTTGCTCATCTCTTCCCTAAAGGGGTGCGGTAAGAGCACCGTGCTGACGAAGGGGCTCACTTTTTTCTGTGAGGAGAAAAAAAAAGGAAAAAACAGTTTCAGTTACTATAGTTCAACCATGTGCTCCAGAAAACAAAAGGATGCCAATCATAGACCAGGCTTAGATAATCAAGTAATAAATATATTCTGCCACCACTTCAGTATCTAATTTAATTCTCTCTGTTCTTAACTCATTACGAATAGGACCACTGCTTCTGCACAGTTCAGAGACGAGAAACAGAGCAAAAACATTATGCTGAATACAATATGCCAACAAATTCAGGAGAGCTGAGGGCTGGTCAAATGCCTGTCACTTTGTGTGAACCTGCAGAGAGCTGAGCATAGCAATATGGATGTGACCATTTAGCTGTAGAACCAAAATGCTCCACTTTAATTTGTTGTCTCCAATGTGTAGTATGTATGGATGTATTTGTTTGTTACACGATGGCTGCTTCTCCTATTTTGTCAATCCCACATTAAATCAGTGAGGGTGGGTCAAATTACAGAAACACATAATGCAATACAGTTCAGCAGCAAACTACAGCCTCTAAGTGAGCATATAGTTGAATCAACAACACCTAAGAAAAAAAAAAACCCAAAGAGCTGAACAAAAGCAAAAACTGAACTTTAGCACCTTCGCGAAGGGAGGATTTACTGAAGCATTAAGAATGCATTCAGTTAGCTAAGTATACCCAATAAACTGGTGACTGAAGCTGGTTTCAATGTTGTACTATCATGGAAGGCTGTTTTCATAAGGGGTTATACTGAGCAGGGAGGGGCTTACTTAGCAGTGAAAAACCTACTGAAAGGTTTTACTCTGCACTCTGCTCCATAGTTCGTGAAGCTGCACGCACCTCTGTGAAGAACTATGTGATGGATTACAGAGTTCCAATCTATGTATTAAGCACAATCATGGAAGTGAAATCTCTCAGGAGCAGAGACCTAAGGAGTGAGGCAGTATGTTTCAACAAAGCTGCTTGTTGGGGGGGTTGAATAGCTTGAGAAACCCTCCCCTTTGCAGATGTGTCTACATTTTTCTGTAAAATTGCAAAACAAATGCAGTTTTCGTCCTGGCTGCGGAACACTGGACCAGCTCTAAAGCCACGTGAGGGTGCTGAAGGGGTCATGCGAGGTCATGGGAATACGGGGTGGATGGCCTGTTGCAGCAGGCCATCTAATCTCTGTGTTATCAGAGTGAGAGCTGGTTTTGCATTTCTGACAATAAGTCAAACTCATTCCCAGTTGGTGTTGGACTCCACCAGGGCTGCCCTTTGTCACCAGTTCTGTTAAAAATCGTTATGGACAGAATTTCTAGGCACAGCCAAGTGACGGAGGGTGTCAGGCTGGGTGGCCTTCTGTGATGCAGACGCTGTCCCACTCTGTTGTGGTGAAGAGAGAGCTGAGCCGAAAGTTGAAGCTCTCAATTCACCAGTCAGTCTACATTCCATCCCTCACCTATGCTCACGAGCCATGGGTAGTGACCGAAAGAATAAGATGGCGAACACAAGCAGCTGAAATCTGTTTCCTCTGCAGAGAGGCTTTTAGGGGGGGGCACCTCAGAGTAGAGCCGTTGCTCCTCTGCATCAAGAGGAACCAGTTGAGGTGGTTTGGGCATGTGATTAGGATGCCTCCCAGACGTCTCCCTGGGCAGTTGTTTTGGGCATGTCCAGCCGGAGCCCCCCCACAGACCCAGGGCACAATGCATGGATATATCTCTCGTCTGGCCTGGAAAGGCCTTGTATGCCCCATCAAGGATGATGTTGACAGTGTAACCACAGCCTCCCTTCATTTCCTCTCAGCTCCCTACTCTTTTCTAAAAGGCAAAACTCACCTAAAAAACACTTGCAAGAAACTACAAACAAGACTTTGTTTAGAATTCCATTCACTCAGCATATGCAAAGAGCCCAACTGCAGTGTTGTTGCCATTACCTTCTTCTCCAGTTTCATGTTTAGCCTCAGATCGATGTAAACAGGCTGCTTGCGGGGGGAAAAGTCCAATGCTTGAAAGTTTTTCAGCATGTCGATGGCATCTCCTGCGTCATAGATGGTCCTGGGGTAGTACCTCATAATGTACACATCATCCACAGGTGTCCATGCCGTCTTGCCAAAGGGCTTATGTCTGTCTTTGTCATCAATGACTCTCTTTTCCTTCTTCTCCTGCTTCTCTTTGTCATCTTTTTTGGTGTTCTTTAGTGCCCTGACAGACAACAGAGATGTTAAATTGAGATATATTTGGGTCATCAGGGCTTCCTCTATCTTCCCTTGATTTTATGGTTCACATAAACAAACTGGCTCTAATGCACAGCTACATTATTTAAATGTTGACATGTGAAGCAGAATGACGCTGAAAAACAGCATCAAAGTTTTAGTAAAACATGATGTCTGTAAACTCACTTGACAGCAGCAAAAGTCCTGACAGGTAAATTCCTCGGTGCAATCTGTGAGGCGCCTGTGTAGGCGGGACCACTGGCTCCCAGTAGCTGCCTCTGACATCCCGCTAAAACTGAGAAAGGGAAAAAAAGCTGCGTAGATGCTACTGTCTTTTTCTGTGCAACATAACAAGAAAGTGCATACCACAGTTTGAGACACTTTCTGGAATAATAAAAAATATCATGTAAACTGACAACCAGCACTTCAAACAAGCTGTAAGCTTCTAAATCAACTGGATGTACTGGATGTGGGTCAAATAATGCAGAGAAACATTTAATCTTACTCTAAAATATGTACTCTCTATTTAACAAAAAAAAAAGAAAAAAGAAATAACCCAAAAAAAATATAGTAACATTTGACATGAGTTTATCTCCAAGGCAAAGAATATACTTCAAGGGTCATCCTTATCAAACTGAAGGAGACTGCATCTAATGTCAGTGTTTTTGTATTAAACTGGAATAGTTTGTTAATATTTACATGAGGAGGAAAACCTGCAAGAATCTAAATCTTTCCGCTATTTATAAGTGATAAACCTCATGATGCCTGCAGGGATGTGTGCAGGGAAAATCTGTCTCATGTTGGTGTGGATGTACATGCAGCTCAGACTCTGCAGCTCCTCAAATCACCCGCTCTCTTTCTCCGAAATTGCGTTCAGAAACTTAACGGTTAAATAAGCTCTCTCATGCTAAAAATCTTGACTGATTAATTTAAGCTATCTCTTCAATTCGGTACAAATATGATTCACCAAGCAACAATTTTCATTAAAACCCACACTACGTACCAGTACGAGTTTTTCTGTTAAAAGTATTCAATATACATGAATAACATAATAAAAAAGAGAATATCTTTATACGTGTTAATGTTCAGAGACGCATAGCAAACCCCGGTGGGTACATCGAAAAGAAGGTTCATTAAAAGCTAGCTTGTTAATTAGATTAATGCAGAATTAAACGGTGAATTTCAATTATTCGGATATTATTCTAAGTACTATTGTTCCATGGGTGCAACTCTTCAATGTGCAAGGGGACAGTAAAAATTACATTTATTGGCGATGTGGTTTGCACGCTATAATCGTCATTCAACAAAGGTACGTTAGCCAGACTGACTGCACGTAAGCTAACGGGCTATAACTACCGTTTTGTTATTTGTCAAGAGATGTTATAAGGCAAAAAGGAAGTCAGAAAGAAATAGCATATGTTTCTCTGAACAAATTCATGACCTGAATTTTAGCTGTCAGTTAGACGACAGTAAATTTGCACAAGAAGACTGACCTTTCCACACAATCCGCGTGCAAGTTGCCATGTCTGGGAAGGCCGCTGGTCCGTGTGAAAACGACGACACGTACTCAACAGTTCCACCTGGGAAACAAAATCTAATCTCCTTACAAAAACTCTCATTCTATAATTAGCTTACATACTGGTAAATATTCTAAACCTACATAAATATCTAGAGTAAAAAAAAAAAAAACAATAATAATAAAACAAGCAAATTCTTGACTAAACAAGAAGGTGTTTTGGATTAACTGCCTGTGGAATTTTCCAGTGACTTCTCAAAATTGGGAAAAATACGAATAGATCCTCTGCGATTTGGATGTTTTCATATAATAGTACACCGAGAATTTAAATACAGTTTGGTGATACTTGATATGCTATAGAAAATACAAAATCCATAGGATTTCTTCAGGCTTTCTAATAGCATCTTGTTTTATTTTGTTTTTAATATTAAAACCAATCTAAAAAACCCTGTGACCCTGACATGTTGCAGAGTAGATTACTTCGCAGGACGAGGGACGAGTAGAAGCAAAGTTTCAAAAAAAGAAAAAAAAAACTCCAGCAAACTGTCCAACTTCCAAACTAACTTTTCCCATGCAGTAGACCTTCAACATACTGTTGCAAATTGGATAGTGTGTGTGGGAGGCATTTTTTTCGACTGTTGATAATTTTGACATGTTGACAAGAATGACAGAAAAACACACGGCGTAGCATGCTGTGCGCGAACGGGTACGAGCGGAAGTCGCGTTTGTTGTTCTTCCTTCTGTTTCCGAGACGTTCAGGGTCTACACGGGTTGAACAGCCGTGTCTGCATGTCTCTACCAATTCCCTCTATAAATCGTCTTCTACCGCCCCCGAATGAAGGTAATGTCAATTCTGACTTTGTTTTTATGCTGCGGACACTTTATACACACTTCCCCGGGTTAAATTTCAAAGTTAAATCCGCCTCCATTTGTACCAACTCCGTCTCCCCTGCAGTCCAGCCTCGGTGAGCCCGAGCAGCGTGCGCCCTGCAGCCGCTAGCCTAACAAATCTAGCGCCATGCTTTAAGATCGCTGGGCTGTTAACCTTTTCACACGCTATTTTGACGATGCTTTCATAGTTTTTAGACTTAGAAATTTTCAGATAGACATATCCAGAGACCGTGTTTCCCTGGTTGTCAGATGTGACAGCTGGCGAGCGGTGGGCCGAACTTCTCTTGTACGGGCCCGTCCATGTAACGTCAAGTTACGTGCTTGCCACTTTTGACATTAGAGCTATGTTTGGACACTCAGCTGTTAGCGCAGTTGCCACCGCCACATTTTTTCCATTTACAAAAACTCCCGCCTTATTAAAATAATAACTCCCCATTTGCTAAACGACAGAATGAGGGTTTGCCGTAATATTTAAGTTACCAGTGAAAGCCCTAGGAGTCTAAAATGTTAACATCATCTCGGGCATTTGATGAAACTTGCAAGCGTTTGCAACTTCAGTTTTGTGCCTGTCTCCGTATGGTTGTGACACGAACCAACGGCAGCTGACCGTGTGTAATATAAAGCGTTTCCACCGAGCGCTGTCTGTCTGCAGCCACTGTCGCCGCTCACTTGTGACCAAGCCGTGTGTAAACAGATTATGTAAGTCTTCTCCAAACTTGTTCGCCCTCAGTTCAGTTACACCTTGTCACTTACATGTTTAAAATCTTTCAACATTTCTAAATCTGTCTCTTCGAAACCTTAAATAAGCATTAGAATTAACTGCATTATTGTTTAAATCAGCATCACAAAGTTAATAATAATAATAATTCTTCAGTATTGATGTTTGTCAAAAATTTGGCAAGTGTGGGCAAAATCACAAGGTGACATTCAGCAGCCAGAGTTGTGTCCTGCTGTTATACATTACGTGAAGAGACAAGCTCTTCACCCGTGTGAAAACATACCTACAATATGCAATGTTGGAGGTGTTTGGTAGTTCAGTGTATAGTTACAATATCATGCTGCTGCATTCACTTTTGAACATCCTTGGGATTAGTTTTCAGTTTGTCCATCTGTCTGCTTGAAATTATTGGTTCAGAAAACATAATGTTGTAGAACTGTAACATCACTTGATCATTATCATAATGATTTAATTTCACTCAAGGTCCTAGTAACACTAACAGTAAATTGAGAAAATCCACCATGAATTATAGAACTCTCAAAATGTTTTATGAAATCTGCGATTCCAGACAAAGTTTCTAATTTTTGTCTCATGGTGACTGCAAATTTCTGCACGAGATGTTTTCAGAAAGCCACCTTTACACCTTTACGTTACAAAACATCAATTCTGCATGAATCATTTTAGAGGTGAGATCACACAGGACAAAACAAATGCCCCAATGTGTTGTCGCTCGATTGTGACTCTTATTTGAGACTTTGGAACGTGAACTGCTGCTGGAGTGGAGGTCTCTAGTCTACACTTAAATTCCAACTGTTTTGTGATCTTCAACAGTTTGGCAGGTTTTTGTAATTTAATGAGCTGCTTGCATATCAAAAGTTTATTCTGTGTCTGTGGTTTCGGGATTTGGCTCAGGTTTGGTCAAGGCTTTGTGCGCTTTTCAAGGTATGAAATCAGATCCGTGACCAAATATTTAAAATACACAATCAGAAAATATTTTTATTTTTGCCAAAATGAAAAACATCCTAGTAATCATCACTATTTTGTTGCTGTTCTAAATTAATATGAATGATTTTACACCTCAGTGCCAGTTAATGTGCGTTTCTTGGTTTCAGAATTGAAACTAAAGTCTGTGTATTCTTGCTTTATTTTTCAGATTAACAGGTATGCCAAAGGAAAAATATGATCCTCCAGATCCCCGTAGATGTTACACCATCATGTCAGCCGAGGAGGCGGCCAGTGGGAAGAAGTCTTACTGGGCCGAGCTCGAGATATCTGGTCAGTCGAATGTACGCCGTGGGTCCCAAAAGTTCTTTAAAAACTAGTGTAGCCGCCTTCATACTGGTCCCCTACATTCCTGCTTGAAACTCCCACTTGAAACTGTATAAAGTCTTGGTTTAAATCAGTGAGATGAAACAGAGTGTCAGATAAGTTTCAGCCGTTTTTCTCGGTGTGTGCTTGTTTTTTCTGCTCTAAGTGTCAATATTCTGGACATTTTTATCTCACTCACACTGTATTCAGTGCCTTATGTTTTTTGCTGTTTCTATGAGTGTACAAGTTGAAGCTGAGCTGCAGTTTATAATTTCTGGAGCACTAGAAAATGGAGTGGAAATGATTGTATGTGACTGGCTGAATGCAGCTTTTGTTGTTGGTCTAAAATTAAAATGGTGTGAAAGGAAACAGTTAGTTGGCACAAAATAACACAAAGTCAGTACTGACATCAGTTTTCAATACAACTCTGGTTTAGTCTTGAAGAGCCACAGTCTGTTTTGTTCCTCGGTTCGACTGATCACTAAGCTCAGGTATGAAATCTGTGTTTTCTGTATGAGATCTGAAAGTCATGTCCTTTTAAAGACAATCTGTTGTACTCTTGTTTGTCTTGATGCAGGACGGGTGAGGAGTCTGAGCAGCTCGTTATGGACGCTCACCCACCTGACGGCGCTGCACATCAACGACAACAACCTGACCCGCATCCCGCCGGACATCGCCAAGCTGCCCAACCTGGTCTACCTGAACCTGTCGTCCAATAAGCTCCGCAGCCTGCCCGCCGAACTGGGCAATATGGTCTCTCTCAGGTAGGCTGTCAGTGTGGTTGAGGAGAGTCCTGAGATACTTTTAGGGATTTTAGCATGTTTGCTAACATTTCACCGCTTGTTTGAAGTTTACACAAAAGACTTGAAGTCTTGAATATTTTCCTTTGACAAAGAAATTATTTTTTGGATTCATTCAAGGGGTTACTTGCCAAACAATCAAAAAGCATAGAACAAAAGTGATAAAAAACCAGACGATTAAAATGCAGCGATCAAACAGTCAGAAGAAAGAGGATGATTACGAAATGTGTGGGTGAGGAAAGACATGCCGCGGGGCTCAGGAAAGCATCTCACCTCAAAACTGACGAGCAATAATGAAGATGACACACAAAGACACATTGACTTGCGTTGACAACAAAGGACCATGTGGTAGGAGATGCTCTGACACCAGTAAAACATGTCAGTGACAAGTTATTAAGAGTTTGTTCGAGGAAAATTTGTCAAAGAAAGAAAAGACCAAGATACAAAATACTGAATTTTTTAATCCTCTTTCTTGCAGGGAATTGCTTTTAAACAACAATCTTTTACGAGTTCTGCCTTATGAACTTGGGAGGCTTTTCCGGTTACAAACCCTGGGGCTAAAAGGTCAGTCTTTTCTTCTTCTTTTTTTTTTTCAATTGTCGTCATGTGATGTTATATCACGTCATGTCATGTCAGGCAAGAACGATATTAGAAGTTATATATATGTTAAATTAACTCATAACCATTTCAAGTCACGACTTTCCACCAAATACAAGTGAATTCTGCCCGCAACCAGTAATTAAATTCTCTCTTCATATCAGACAAAAGTGTTCCCTGATTTGTATTTTTATAGATGGTTTATATTTATTGTATGGTTGTTCTGTAGGAAACCCTTTGTCCCAAGACATCCTCAATCTGTACCAAGAGCCGGACGGAACCAGAAAGCTTTTGAACTACATGCTCGACAATCTAGCAGGTAAATGGCTCAATTGCTTCCCCTTACCACAGGACGTTTGTTGAAACCCATGCATATTTAACTAGCAGTAAGCTGGGTATTTCATAGCAGGTATACTATTGTGTATGTCACAGACAAATGAGCACTTATCCCTAATTTCCGTCTGCCCTGCCCTGTTTCCAGTGCACCCAGAGCAGCTTCCCCAAAGACCTTGGATCACTCTGAAAGAGCGAGACCAAATGATTCCCACAGGTCAGTCGATCAGGGTCAGGTTATTGCATGCTACATACTTAACTTCCTTTTGCACTGTAGACAGTTCATTATGTTGTATGTCTGTCATTTTATGTTGAGGGAAAAACACACTCTTTTTTTATTTTAAAATGCATCTAATTTTAATCTAAAAAAAACAGCACTGCTTTTGTCAGCTTAAATAACCAAATGTGGCATCACATCACTGCTTAATGAGACACTGACACACTGACTGCCTTGAGCCCAAACTGTGTAACATGGATGATGATTGATGTGGTCAGTGATATGAATATTAAATTGTAAATTGTCTCTAAAACCAAAGGGTCCCACTCAGATTCCATGTCCCTCACCACCCCTGGGATGCAGTCAAAGCTCTGCCTCAGGTGGGAATGAAAGACCATTCTGACAGAGTCCTCAGCCACACGTTCAAAGCAAACCCTAAATGTTCCTTTAGGTCTGCCGGATCGTCCCCTGCCATCTGGTCCAAGTCACCACTAGGTGGTGATCATTTGACATTTTGCTCCTCTCTTCACCTCGGTGGCCAGAGCATACAGCCACAGATCCGCTGATACAACTATAAAGTCAATCATCGACCTGTGACCTAGGGTGTCCTGGTGTAAAGTGCACTTTTGGACACCCTTATGTTCAAACATGGTGTTTGTTATGGACAAACTGTGACTAGCACAGAAGTCTAATGGCTGAACATTAAAGTGGTGGGCCCACTGGAGGACAAACCCATGTCTCTACTTTGGGCTGGGCCCAGCAAGGTGCTCAACATCAGGCCCCCTCCCCAGGCCTGGCTCCAGGGCAGGGCCCCAGTAACAGGAAAGGTACATTTGTCTTAGCTTTTCTTCTTAGTGGTCTTCATTCTTCACTTTGTCTGGCCTTTCTCCCAGGACCCTGCCAGGGGCAAACAGCTCCCAACAAGGTAGTCCTAGGATCATTAGGGTGCTCAAACCCCTCCACCACAATAAGGTGGCAGTTCATGGAGGCATCATGGCATAAATGGTAAAAGAGTAAGAGTATATTTAGAATTTATTAAGCATTTATAAAATACCACTGTCAGATGGATTTTCTGTAGAAATGTTAAAATGACCAGACAATGCAAAATTCAGATTGAAAAGTCCCGATTAGACCAAGTGCCATCAGTAAGATACAGAAGACATCGAAAAAACAAAATGTTCAACAAAATTTGTTCAGTGCTGAATAATTTTAACAACTCTACAAAGATTCAGACAATCTGAAGGAAGGAAAATTGATTTGGATGTTCTTCTCACAACTCACTGTATCAAAAGTAGGCTTTGTTTTATTATCAGGAGTCACAAGTCATAAAGACTGGCAACACTGTCCCTCAGTCAGTCCAGAAAAAGCTTCCCTCAGCAGCGTTTTGTCTGCCAGGTTAGTAAATATGAACACGTTGTGTTAAACTCAGAAACGCTCGCAAGTCCACTGGAGCAGTGATGTAAGAGGGTGTAGAGTTTCATTTAGCTGCCAAGTATGGTGTAACTCAATTGCAACCTTATTCCTTATTTATAAAGCACATTTAAACAATGTAAGTGGACCAGAAAGCTTTTTGTCGAGAAAGTCCAAAATATCAAAACGGCCTTCGTGTGTGTGTGTGTGTGTGTGTGTGTGTGTGTGTGTTTCAGTTGTGTGAGCAGTCCCACATGTGTTTGAACACAGCCAGAAATTAGAAACTTGACACAGATAATATTTTTTCAAAGTCAAAAGTATTTCTTGAATAAACCTTTTATATTTCCTTTAGTCACTTCATACAGTGAATATGTTTGAAATAAAATCAGTCGTGTTAACGTCTCTTCCTCCCTTTGTCCTCTCCTGCAGCCGTGTTCACAGTCATGTGCTACAATGTGCTGTGTGACAAGTATGCCACGCGACAGCTCTACGGCTACTGTCCATCCTGGGCCCTCAACTGGGAGTACCGGAAGAAAGGCATCATGGAGGAAATCACCAACTGTGACGCTGACATCATCAGCCTGCAGGTAAACGAGAGGCCTCTCAGCTTGAAGCAGACATTTCCTTGTGTTTCCTTTGTTGCTGTTTTGATTTTAAGTTGACAGAGACAGAAACAAAAGAGACAATAATTAGAGCAAGGAGAGGAAGATTTGTGTTCCCTGTACGAGGAAATGAAAGGACACTATTAAATTCTGCTGTTATTATTCCAATGAGACATCAGACACTTCATTCCTTTATTCAGTTTTATTTGCAGGACTTGACTATGTAAGTTTCCACAAATCATGCCAGTTTGTTACTACTTTGCTGCCCATATTTTGAGTCAAAAATTATGGTGATCTTTTTTCCTCTAACATGGCTACCACTGGACCACACATAATCCATGCGTATTTACTCACTTTTTAGAGTAGACGCAGACTGTTTGCATGATTAAAGTGTACCTGCTTTCGACTGGCTGTGATTGGGGTGGTTTACGGTCTTGCTGGATCTCACTTCTCACCATTATTGCAAAGAAGGTCTCTACCCACCGTCTGCAAATTCACTGACTTCCAACCAAGCCAGGATGACTGACTCAGAACAACGTCAGTTTTAGTAGAGCATGAAACTGATTTATTGAGCTGTTCAGTCTTGTCAGTGCTGCAGTCGCTCCGTGCAGAGCTGAAAAGCTGCACAGCTGCTGTCAACTCCTCAGATCAGTTCACAGTGGCCAGCCCTTCCCCTCTAACACAACCAGTCGCTGTGTAGTGGATTAGACACCACTGATCATCTGTTGTCAGTTTAGATTCTTGTCCTCAGAAAAAGAAACTATGTTTGATTTCCTGGATGAACAAATATACATTTCATTGATTCATTTGAGATGACTTTTCTTGGCCCATGTGTCTGCAGGAGGTTGAGACAGAGCAGTACTACACTTTGTTTTTGGAAACACTAAAGGAACGCGGCTACGACGGCTACTTCTGTCCAAAGTCTCGTGCCAAACTGGTTTCTGAACAAGAGAGGAAACATGTGGATGGCTGCGCTGTGTTCTTCAAGACTGAGAAGTAAGTTAAAGAGCTTTGCTTTATGTATTCTGAAGAACCACGTGATTTGTGCAAAACATTTGTGCGTTGTAAGTTTGAGTGTTTTTTCATTGTTCCTATATCTAAAAATATTTTCTGTTTGAATTGAGCAATACTTGAGCTCTACGCAAGTTAATTTGACTCTGACCACATTGTGACCACATGTAGTGTAGGCTGAGTCAATGGATTCATTTATTTAGTAAAGTAATGCTCTTTTTGCATCAGAAATTGTAGTATAAGTCTTGAATGTCCTTCATTGATCTTAATGCTGCTCTGTGGATGTTTCTGCAGGTTTACTTTGGTCCAGAAGCACACTGTGGAGTTCAACCAGGTGGCCATGGCCAACTCTGAGGGCTCAGAGGTCATGTTGAACAGAGTGATGACTAAAGACAATATCGGAGTGGCTGTCCTGCTCGAGGTCAACAAGGACATGTTCTCCGGTGGTAAGAACAGTCACTCTGTGAGCCCCATCTGCAGAACATTGATGGTGCTGTCTTTTGTCTTTCCCTTTTATCCAAGGTGACACTCCAAATCTTTTTGCCCAGTCCACTTATACGGTCCCATAAACAACAACATACCCCACTTAGACAGCAGTTAATTATGATTTTCATTCAGCAATTAATTATTAATTATTGTTTTCAGTTAATTGTTTAGTACATATTAGAGGCCATTCACAGAGCTTAAGGTGACATTTTCAATGCTTCTGTTGTCCAATCAGCACTACAGCATCATCAATCAAATGGTTACATTCAAAATTATTATCTCTTGAACAAATAATCAACTAATAACATGTATGGGCTATACACGGCTTATATGAACTATTAGGTTACCAGTCAAAGAGACCCTAGATGTTGTCGTTATTATAAATGTATAATATATATATGGATCCGTGGTTGCATTGCAGCTAGATGGGTTACTCAAAACTAAATCAACAACACTGCCATGTCTTTTTCAAATAAGTAAAAGTAACAGGGGAAAAAAGCGTAGCAGCGTATTTGTGCCACAAGGCGTCACTAGTGACTTTGACTAGATATAAACAGAATCCACAAAATGCTGTTCAGCGGATTGATATACACTATATAGTCAAAAGTATCCAGACACACCTATTTATTGGGCTGTTTTTCAGGGGTCGGCCTGGGCCTCCCAGTTACAGTGAAGGGAAATCTTAATGCTTCAGCATACCAAGACATTTAGGACAATGCTAAGGTCCTTTTCACAAAGCAAAGCACAAAGCAAAAATAAAACATTAAAACAAAGTTGGATGAGTTTGGTGTAGAAGAACTTGACTGGCCCATGCAGAGCCCTGACCTCAACCCCATCAAACAGCTTTGGGATGAACTGATTGCAAGCCAGGTCTTTTCCTCCAACATCAGTGTCTGACCTCACAAATGCTCTACTGCATGAATGGGCAAAGTGGAAGCTGTTATAGCTGCAAAGCTGTCGTGTGTTCAGAATGAGATGTCATCAAAGTCCCTGTTGGTGCAATGTCTGGTGTCCCCATACTTTTGTTTATATAGTGTGTGATTGTCTGTTACATTTAAAAGGCTCAGCTGGTCTCATTTTTTCTGTTCATTATATCATATGAGCAGTTTTTAGCACTTCATTCATTAAACTTTGCAGTGAGTGACATGCAGGATGTTTTTTCTCCATGAATTTGACTAAAAACTATACATGCACACGTAACTTCCCTCTCTGTGGTTGATTTATTTCTTTTTCACACTTGTTCTGTAAATCCGTCATTTCCTTTTAAATTATTTAATTTTACTGTGTCTGCACTTCTGTAGTTTCTGAAGTTGCACCAGAGCACCGTGCTTTTTCTGTAACCAAAATAAGCCCACAGTCACATTTTATTTGGCGTTTTGGGGGTTTCGCCTGTTTTCCCTCGCGAGATTTTTCCCCTTGTTTCGGATTTTGATATTTTTATAATCCTGATTAGATTTCTCCCAGCTTGTATTTTTGTCTTAAACATTTTTGTTACATTATCAGTCAGTAGTTTTTTTTTTTGTTTGTTTTTGTTTTTTGTTTTTTTTGGCAACATATCTGTGGCATAATCACCTTTTTCCTCTGCTTTCAGGCATGAAACCACAACAGGAGAGGCAGCTGATCCTGGTGGCCAACGCCCACATGCACTGGGACCCTGAGTACTCGGACGTAAAGTTGATCCAAACCATGATGTTCCTCTCGGAGCTGAAGAGCATCGCTGAGAGGGCCTCGGGCTCTGTGGCGACCGGTTCGCCGACCTCCGACCCGTCCTCCATCCCCATCGTCCTGTGTGCTGACCTCAACTCGCTGCCCGACTCCGGTAGGACTATGTCACTTTTCGGGAAACTCTGTTAACATTTCAGTCTCGCATTGAACTGTGAACAGTGAGTTTAGTTTTGCCTGTGGGTTTTAGGGCATCTTTGTTGGATAGGTTTCAGTCAAACATTGAACAGCATGATTCACTTAAACTAATTTACTCTTTGGTCTTAATATACTAATTGATTTAAGTTTCCCTCTCAGCCATAAGATGTTGACACTTCATCTCCATGAAGATAAACTATCACAGTAAACTTTGTGGTCAATTTTTAGCATTGTAGTGATGGGGATGTTATGTGGTGCATCTTTACAATAAAATTTCACCATTGTATGATCCAGGTGTGGTGGAATACCTGAGCAATGGAGGAGTAGCTGAGAACCACAAGGACTTCAAGGAGCTACGCTACAATGAATGTCTGACCAATTTCAGCTGCAATGGCAAAAATGGCAACTCAGACGGAAGCATCACACACAGCTTCCAGCTGAAGAGCGCCTACGACAGCAATCTAATGCCTTACACCAACTACACATATGACTTCAAGGTACAAAAGAAGGCCTTAAGTATGGATAATGTTGGTGTTGGGGGTTAAAAAAAAAATCTTCATTTCCCTTTAAAAAGCGCTCAGATTGACTGCATGTAGGCATAAATACGTGCCTGAACTGTGATCATGTGAAGCATCAGCTGTGTTTTTCTATCTAGAACTCGAATAAGGCAATAAAGGCAGTAAATAAATAATAAAGCTTCCTGAATCCACTTTTCAGTGAGGCTGATGTAGTGGCTCTTGAAATGTGCACATTACAGAAGTTTGTACTGTTCAGCTTTGCATTTGACTGGAATATAAGTACAAACTTTTGGTCGAGGTGACCGACATAAAACAACAACAGTGAGTAATTAAAACCCTGGCATCATTTACTGTAAATTAGATTCATACTGTGTATGTGGAAGGTGTAACTTTTTTTTGTTTTGTTTTGTTTTTTGCTGTGGGAGTAGAAAACAGTGAACAACACTAAGCTGGTTTTAACCCCTCAAAATGCTACCAAACAACATATATGAATCTGTACTTGTGGTTTCTGCTTTGGCTAATGAGTCATAGAAGCATTGTCACAAAGATGCATGTTTCTTCTGCTCCTGTATTAATGGACTTCCCCCACGCATCAGTCACACTGTCAGTGAGTGCAGATTAAAGAAGCGTCTGTATGCTTCTATTTCATACCGGATGAAAATGGTGTCAGATTTATGCAAAGTTATCAATTTTTTCTAAATCTGCATATGTAGAATAAATGCTGTGGTCTGTGAACCTCATGTTAGACTTAGATAACTCCAACTTTTATATTATTTATTTGAATGAAACTTTCAGTGTAAAACTGATGGGCTTAGTCTTTTCTCAATGGATGCTTTCCAGCATTAAAACTATAAAAGAAATTATCCTGTCTGAGGTTCATAAACTCGAGCATTTCATCAATCTTACATTCTTTTTCAGGTCATACTCTCTACCTATTGTTTCCAGACAGTGAACAGGATTTGTTCCTCGCTATTTGTACTATGGAATGTTTTCTGACACACGTTTCCCTTAAGATTCGGTCAAGAGTTCAAAACTACATCTTTTCTGCAGTATGGCTAAAATGGTGATAAAAACTAAGCTTGTGTTTGATAAAAGCACAAAAGCAAGCACTGAATCCTCTTTGTCCTCTGCAGTCTCTTATTTTGAAGTTGTTCTTCATAAGATAAGGTCATAAGATAAAGTGGCATTACTAGTTGAGGGTATTATTTCCCTTTTCTTCTTCATTTGCCAGGACATTGCCCAATATTTTATTTTAATAAAGTTCAGCATTTTGCTAAAAAGGTTTTTTTTTCACTTTCTTGCTGAGAGTTAGATGTGAAGATTGATAGCACTGTTATATCTGTACTCTACATGTGAAGCTACAGTCAGCGGGCAGTTAGCAGCTGGTGGTTAGCCCATAAAAATGAAACTATTGGAAACAGCAAGCCTGCCTCTGTCCAAAGCTAACAAAGTCTTCCCACCAGCACCTCTAAAACTGACCAATTAACATGTCTTATTTTATCCGGTTACGTGTCAGACGATGCAGTGGTGGGGGGCTACCTGCTTCCCCTCATTTCCAGTCTTTGTGCTAAGCTAAATTATGCTCAGTCAGCGGTGTGTAGCTTCATGTGTAGTGTACATAAATCACAGTGGTATCAATATTCTAGTCTAATTCAGCGCTCACTGATGTGAACACATTTCTGTCTCAGCTCAAAAACATCTGAAATATGAATGCCCAGGGCTAAACTGATTTCTTTTTGTCTGCAGGGCGTGATCGACTACATCTTCTTCTCCAAGACCCACATGAGTGTCCTGGGCCTGCTGGGACCGCTGGACAGCCAGTGGCTCATTGATAACAACATCACTGGCTGTCCCCACCCCCACATCCCCTCGGACCACTTCTCCCTGCTGGCCCAGCTGGAGCTGCAGCCTCGCCTGCCTCACGCGCTCAACCCCCTCAACGGGCTGCACCTGCCAGTCCACAGGTAGTGCAGCCCAAGAGAGCCCCACCCACCCCTCTCACCCCTACTTCAAACACTGTCCTCCCCCCTCCAGCTTTATACAGGACCCTGTACAGCTTACCAGTCATGTTAAAATTCAGACACCATCCGATCCCTCTAAACCTAAGACACACATGCCCTAAAGGAGTGAAGTATTTGCCCTTTTGTTGCTCCTTTTTTGTGTTTTTGCACACTGTTAATGTTTTGTTTTACTTTTTCTTGCTCCCCTCGAAAAGGCTTGATACCAAATGTTGGGCTTGGGATGAAGTTGCTGTGGTAGCCCCCACTGTCAGTTGCTGTTTTTTTGTTCCTTAGAAATGATCATAGCCATATAAATTATCCTCCTGCGACAACAAACCTTAACTGATACTATCATCTTTTTAAAGATAAATCTACCACATTAAGCTGAATTTCATTTTCACCTTTTTTCAGTCCACGCAGCTGTGAAATAATCTGTGAGAGTATTCACATGTATGTTGTGTTAAAGTCAAAGAATATAGAATTGGAAGCTGTTATCACTCCCAAATTAACTGACAGGTATTGTAATAAAAGGAGTAACACTATGAACAGCTGAATCTAAATTAGGATTGTTGTACGAGGATGTGAAAGTTTTGCTGTAAACAAGTCTACGTTTTCAATTTCAGTCACCCTTGAAACAACAAAACCTTTAATTCAACTACATGTGAGTAGGTACCTGCAATTTTTAAGATTAGAAAGTACAGATTGGGTGTTTTTAAAAGTTATTTAATGTTATTGTAACACAAAATTGTTGTGTTTTTATATGGAAGCTAGAACATGAAATCATTTCATGTCACAGCTGCAGACTCACACAACAGCCACACAACAGCATTGATAATATTGATGTCAGATTGTTTTGGGAGGCTTTCACTTTGACACGTGACCTATGGAAATAATGGATAATATTCCATGTACTTGTCTGTCAAGACAAACATTTTCTGGACCATGTTTCCACATCGTTTGCTATTATGTTGCCTGGTTTAAAAAAACCTGAAAAGGATGTCACCTGAGTCACCTTTCTTGCTAATGTCAACATGAAAGCCACCTCCACTGGCTGTGTGGATGTCCACTTTTATGAATTTCTATGAATTTCTTCTATAATACAGGTCTCGTACCTCTCTTTGTTCATTGCTAAATACTTGAATTCCAGAGGTGTCACATTATATCTTGGCCAATTCATACTCCATGTAGTTTAAAAGATACAATTTGGGAGTTGTCTGCAGCACTTGAGGTAATAAAACACTCAAGTAAGGCCAAGCAAGTGCTCCAATCCTAAACTTTTGTAAGCATTGCAGTCAAATTAGCTCCCTACTCTTTGACTTCCTTTGAAAGAAATGTTTTAAGACATGAAATATATTTGTAACACAATCCTGACTTTAACCAACACCATTAGATTTGAAATTGTGCTTTTTGAACACCTCCGGTCTCAGAATCGCACCTGACTGGCCAGGAATCTCCTCAGAGTGAGCGACGTGTTCTCTTTCCATAATAAGATAGTATTTATTTATTGGTGCCAGGACGAAAAAAAGAAAAAGCTTCCTGAAAACAATCTGCTAATTATGTGTGACCGTGAGCTGAATGTATTTACCAAAGGCTCACTATGAAGTTGTTTGTGCGAGCCTCTTAATGCCAGAATCCTGTGGTCTCTAAACTTTGTGTGTTTGTTTCACATGATTAGAACTAATAGCCCTTTATGTAAGTTATAACTCAGGGCTATGCTATGCACCCAGCAGTACCTCTCAAACTAAAGACTCATATGAGCAAAAACCAAACAGGAAGCTATTGTTCTGAAAATCCTTTTTAAGCACAGGTAATGTATAGACTTACATACATATATGTTGTTGTTGTTGTAGAAGTCCCACGTCTTTGTGCATTTTTGATAAAACTGCTGCTGCACTTTTGCTCCTTTCCCAAAAAGAATAACTTGGGAAATTCACATTTGTTCTATACCACAACCTATTCAGATAAATTTGGTTTGGGGTTTTTAAACATTAGCATTTTCTTTTGTGGCTTTTAAGAGAAGCTAAAGTATCAGTGTAGGATCTACAGAAGGAGTGAATGCAGAGGGTGGACTGGGTATCAATACCAGATATGATCCACTACCTGAGTTTCAGTACCAATACAAAAATTATAGATTTTTTCAAATATTTTTGACAAATATTTTAAAATATGGCCTGGGTTTTTCTAATATTGTTCTTAAACCTTTGAGTTGGGACCTTTACAGGGGGTCATGGCATAATTAACATGGGCCAAACAAGAAAAATCCAAATTATGTTTATATGTGAAGTTTATATATACAACTTGCAATAAATAGCTGTTCATGGCTTGTATTACGGGATGGAGGAAGTTGGAAAAACCACAGCCACTTGTCCAAACACAATCAGCCAAGAACCAAGAACCCAATCAGCCTACAGTTCTGGGCATTTTTCAATACTTAATGCAACAGACCTTTAATTGGCACAAAAATAAAGCAGTGAGGTTTGATACCCAGCCATGGCCCTACAGGGGACTGCCTGCACATGCACTTGGTGCTTAACTTATCCGGCACATTGCCCACTGAAGTGGCTAGTAAACCCTGACTTTTTGAGTTTGAATTAGTTGATTTATTCAAAGCATTTGCTCTGTTCAGGATATGAAAAGAAAAGCCATAATTTTGGGATAGCTGGTGTCAGCACAACATGGCGCCCTGTAACCTGAGCTTTAAACTGCAGTTTGATCAGTTTCACCAGCCTGGATGGGCAGTATCGGCTTTGCTTCATTTGCACATGATTTGATGCCAACGCTAATGGATACACCTCCAGTTTTGTTGGAGTTGATGAAGTCTATGTTTGTGAGCATTTTGAGGCCTATACTTCACTCCTAAACTCATCTCACTGGGTTTGCTGATTTTGTACATCAGCTGTAATAAATGAAATTGCCTTTGATGACAGGGCGTCTTTCACATCTGTGAGGGGAATGTACCATTCTCCAATAGAGGGGTGTGTTTTTTCTCACAAAGCAAAGGTGTACTTGTTGTACTTTTTTTTCTTTTACCCAGTGCACTAAGATCTCATGTGTGAATACAACCACCAACTGTCTCTGACACTCTTGTAGAGACTTTGTCCAACTTTTTTTTTTTTTTTTTTTTTTGAACTATGGGCATTTTCTGTCTCTAACTCACATGCAGTCTTTCAATTGGTACTTTGTACAATTCAGTATTAACAAGTTTTTGAGAAAAAAGATAAATGTTCTAGGTTTAAAAGCAGTTTGTCTTGATGGTCTTGTCTTGAGTGTCCACTGAACGCGTTTCACATCTGAGATGATGCTTAAGCACACTTACTTTGGTTTCTTGCTTTTTTCACTTGATGTTTCACCCTTAGAGTTTTCCCAAAAATGGTGTTACATCATCCCTCTCACATCTCTTCACATACATCATTGAACATCCACAGCCACGTCTTTTTTCATGATAATACCCAGTATGATTACCTATAAATGTTGACCTGTTTAATCTGTCTCTGTAGAGCGCATCACACATATTTTTTCTACAAACAACGTGCCTAGTTTGTACAATTTCTCCGACAGCAGCACTGCCCATGAGACCAAGACGCTCAGAGATTAACCCAGCGCCATCATAAAGCCATCCATACATCCCTCCAGGCTTTCATCCCTCCAGTTCTTCCTGAACCAGCTTTTGAGGTTGAGATCATGAGGAATTGAAACTGAGGAATCATTGCTCACCTCAGACTTCTGTTTTTTGTTGGGGTTTTTTTTCTTTCTTTACGTCAAACAGATTTTTTTGTATCCATAACATCAAGGACAAATCAGTAATTTCTAACAGATGCCGGAAATGCACACTCATACTTGTTTTTGATTTCCTTGGTGTTTTTTTTCTTCTGTGCATATCTTAGACAGGATTATCACGACTGTCGTCACATGCACTTTCTGAATGTAAAGATCCTGTTGTTAAATATCTGGCCCTCTTTGGTTTTTGTTTTTTTTTTTTTCTGTTTTTCTTCCTAAGTTCATTCAGGTTGATTTTACAGCAGTGTGCTTGCTACATGAGGTGATTAGTCTTTTGCGGCCAATAAGTCGTTAAGTAATGTTCACTGGGTAGTATGAGGATTATCTGACAAAGGGTTTGTAATCTTTAATTTGCTTTTACCTGTTGAATTTGGCAGCCTTTAACTAAGCCAGGCATCCTCTCCAGAACTTGAATTTAAAGGATACAACATATTTTTTTCTTACCAGTGTATTAACCAGTAAATAATGTGTAAGGAAAAGAAATTTAAAACACAACAAACCCCAAAAATATCTGATAAAATCGAGATTAGGGACACTTTTCAGTAAATTGTGACACAATGTCTTCGTTACTTTACTGTACTGACCACAGGTTAATGTACTGGATAATGTGCTGGAATGAGTCCATTATAAAATATAGTGATAGCATAAGATTTGGACTGCAAAAATGAAAGGCAGCAATTTCCGTGTCCAAACAGCCTTAGCACATCTGTTAGTTTAACTATTGTAAAACAAATTTCAGCTCCTAGTCTTCTGTAAAAACCCATTCAGAAAGAATGAGTTACAAGAACAAGGAATGCAACAACTAGGCATTTGGAGCATTTCTAGAAAAAGTTTTTAACAGTTGCTGCCTTTCAGTAACCTTCATCAGATTTATTTTAATCGTGTAGTAGGTGAAGTGAAACTGGGTGAGGATCCTCAGCCACCAGCAGTCACCAATAAAGGTGCTACGTTATTTCTCAAGAAGATTTTAAAGGATTACACTTAAATCTGTCAAATGTAACGATGATGTTAAGTTTCCATCACAGATTTCAGACTAGCAGCTCTTCACCATGCAGGTTTTTCATCCAACCAGCATCCACCACAAAGAGCAGGAAGCAGCAAGTGAGCATTTGGTTGGAAGGAAAACTGTGGTGGAGAGGTGCTAAAATTAAACTAAGCAGGTTTTGTATTGTGGAAGTCAAGATATGCATCGTGTTTGACAATTAAATGTCAAAAAGCTGCAAAACTGCAGCAATACAAGTTACTGTTCACCTAGGTGGCAGTGCTGACTTTATACAAATATACAGATCTATCCTTTGTAGATATCCTCAATAAAAGTAAAGAAAACATAACTTAAGAATGACTACAGGACCTTAAATCAAGACCTCCTGCTCCAATTCTCAGGTTTTTCATGCTTTCATTTAAAGTGAACATTTTATATAACATTCCTCTGTGAATTCAAAAAGCTTTAAAGCTTTTATGATAATGAACTTGCATATAAAGTTCAGTTTACTCATCAGGGGGCATAGTACTCAGCCTGTCAAAACAGCTGTATGATAAGCTGTCTAAAGTTTGGAACAATAATCCTGATAATGCAATAGTTATCACAGCTTGTGCTCAAGAGACTTCAAAATGTTAAAAGCCTGTATTACAAACTGGACGTGTGTGATTTGAAACAAGCAATTATCTAAAAAGCAGGGGGTGCAATGAAAGAAGCTGTTGAGCTGAGATTTTGACCAATCTGTTTGTAATCTGTCTCTTGTCAGTCTTCCAGGTTTATGGTGCTGAGTTACTAAATCACTGGAGTGCACCTTTACTTAAGTTATGAAATGCTCTAAAAGGAAGAGAAAAACTAAATTCAAAGACAAATAAAAACAATTGGATATCCCAAAAAGCTGAGATTTGGGGTAAAGGAGGTTTTTGATGCCTTGCATACTTGTAAAAAGCAGTTCTGTTTACATGAAGGATTGGTGCACTTCTACAAAGGCTACAGCTGTATTCACTATGTGAGCAGTAACACCTCAGTTGAAACCAAACATGCTCAACAGCACCTGTATCATCTGTCCACACAAAGCCCCTTCTCTCTCCACCTCCTGTAGGCAATAAACGTGTCATTTTCTCAAAGTCATATTGTCTGTGCTTTTATTTTTTATTGAAAGACGAGTTACAGCATCATCCAAAATGGAACCAATACAATGCGGACAGCAGGATATTATTCACATTTACGGGAAAGCATTGTCTGTTTTACGCGTTGTTTATCAGGAACAGTCATTACCTCACTGTACAGATTTGTGGTTTTTGACAGTAAAATGCAACATAAACACATAGGTACTGAAGAAGGAAGCTCTAAGACAGTAGACGGTCGTCCTACAATTGATTTACAGCTTCTTAAATTTATGTGAAGCCACTGTTTGGTAAAATGTTGCCACACATTATGATCAGAAGATGATTGCTGAAGCAGTGGGTGAAACAGTGGTTGAGCTGGATGTCACATTGTCCCTGTAAAACAAAAAAGATGAGAAATATTAAAGACTGGAGTTAATAACAATAATTCAAAAAGCAATAAAAGGTGCAGTAACTTGTATGGTGTTGTGTGGTGATCAGGAATAATACGACTGTAATATACATAATATAATATGATTCTAGTGAAGGTTTTATTACCATTATCACAATAAATGTTGACCAACACAAAAAGTTCTTCCTTTGATACATCCCATCCTTTAGAAACAACGAAATACCAGTAAATACACATTGTCGTGGCATTTGTAATAATTCCTTTTTTGTTTTCATTTTTGTCATGGCTTAAAAATAAACAAATAACAGTGCTGCCAAATTATAAATCAACTTATTGACACATCTTCGTGACCAAAACCATACGCTGCACAGTCGACTCACATTTTAGAAACTGAAACCAGAGGACCTTTGCCCTGTATCAGTGATTTAAAGTGCAACTTTTTTGCCATCTGTCAAAACGGCTAATCCTTCAGTTAGTTATTGTTAATGAAATGCAGATATTCTTATATGAAGTGACTGTGAGCCTGTGAAATGTGCATGTACAAGAATGCATTCATTGATAAATATGAAAGCAAGTCATTACTTTTGCAAATTGCTGAACAGGGATTTGAACCACTTTGCCTGTGGGTCAACACAAACTTTGGAGCCATTCTTTCTGGTGATTCTGTGGAGAAACAGAGAGATACTTTTAATGCAACACTGGAGAAATTGTCACACAGGACTCGACATCTGAATAAACCTGCGTCACAGGTGAACTGTTCACAGTTAGCATTCACATCCTACTCCCATTCACTGACACCAACAAGATTTACACAGTTAAGCAGAAGTGAAACATTAAATACAGTAATACAGTGCTGTAGGTCAGTATTTTTTAAATGCTAGCTTGAAACTTGCATTTTTTCCCTTTGTGCAATGCTGTTCTTTTGCTCCACTAGTTTCACTTTGACTGTGAGTGCAGAAGTACCACTTAAAAGCTGCATTACTGCTAAATGGCAAGCAGAGAAACTGAAGTGTCTAAGTTCACTCAAATACCAAACATGAAGGAATAGATCACTGAACTGGTTTCAATCTTTGCCTGCAGAGCTGGAGTCAGCAGACAATCAGCTTAGATTAGCATAAAGACTGGCAGCAGGGGGTGACTAACCTGACTCTCTCTCTCCAAAATAAACAATAATACAAATATATACAATGTGTTAATTAAACATACAGCATAAAATTTCTCTCAGTCAAAACAACAAAAACAGAAGACATAGCTTGTTAATGTAGAGAAGTAGTGTGATCGTTGCAACCGTCAGTTTTACTTTGGTAAAATGTTGATATTTGTACTTGCATCTGATTAAATTTACATTGTGTTATTGCTACTTTAAATACCCTTATTTAGTTTTTAATACAGTACTTGTGAACTACTGTGCATCATCCTGACAGCACCTTTAACATAGCAGTGCAGCAGTCTTTGAATCGTGGCTACTCACATGATTTCAGTCTGGCGGCAGCGTCCTGAGATGGGAATCACCTCAATTTTCTCTATGACCCGAACAAGGACAGGAGCTGACCTGGTATCTAAACAGCGACACCCCTGCCTGGGAAAAGCTGTGAAAAATTTAAAAAGCAGTTTAATCATTACCTCAGTGGTCTGACAACAACATTTTATTTGGTTTAATCATTTCAAACTCAAGGTCCTATCAGTAGCTTTTTCTGGAGCTTTCTGCCTTATCTCACAGTCTTCCTGAGTGGACAGTTTGCCCAGTTCTCATCCAAAAAGCTTAAGTATGGATCTTTGCTCATCAGGTGGAGACTGAGAGATGCTGCTGAAAGCTTCAAAAAAGCAAGTAGTGGACCTTAAGATGATGGTTTTTATTTTATTCTATGTTATTTTTATTATTATTATTTTATCAAACAAGCTCCTTCCAAGGTCAAAGGATGCTCCTTGACAATCTACTTTACTTTCAACTTTAAAGACTTAAATAAATTGTTGTACAGAGCAATAAATGTGAAAACATTGTAAATATACAATGTGACAATTACAATAAAATTTTTTTTTTTGTCAAACTATCCGCTTACTGCAAGATATCAAAATGAATATGTAGAAATCTGATGTAAGAGCATCATAACTGAAATATTTCATTTTGTCCAGCCTGAAAATCAGTATAATATCATTATATGCAGATGACAAATTATTGTTTACTTCAAGTACACAAATTACAAAATTATTAAAGTGAAAGGAGGCAGTCTGACAGATTGGATTACTGGGTAAAAAAAAAAAAACAGAATATAAAATATAGTGTAACATATACTTGTATAACATTATTTGAATGTACAAAAAAAGATCTGTTACCATGCAGAGCAGTGATGCAGCAGCAGAGAGTCAGAGCAGCCAGGAGGAGCAGTGGTTTAGTCATCTTGGTGGTTGTTTTGATCTTTTGGTGCCAAAAAGGATGTGAGAGTGAATGTGAGAGTGACTGGAGTAAAGTCTGGGTTTATAAGCAGCAGAAATACGGAAGTGTGCACCCTGCGCTCTTCCTGTCATGACAGGTCAAAAAAATAAAAAAATTGGCTTGATTTTTTTTTTTCTGTGTGGATTCCCCCCTGAGAGTCTTTTTCTGTTCTGATCTACTCCCTATTTAATCTGCATGCACCTGAGTGAATAATAGATATTTATTCATTTTAAATGTTTGTATTATTAACCACTAAACATTTGAACTTTTAGAAATAAAATTACACTACTGTTGCACATTACTATTTAGATGTTAATGTCAGTCCTCCTTATTACTAGTGATTCTAAGATTTCTTTTCATTTTGTAGCATTAGTAGTTGAAAGAGAATGTGTATACAGCAGTTTTGGAAGGAATAAGACAGGAATCACAAGCATGAAATGTTTTATTGGAATTGTGGCACGTATTAATGATGTTTATTTTGTGGATGTGGTAGGTGCCTCTCAGCTGGGGTTGGATGTAGGCCTACCCTGCAAAGACAGACAAACTTAGTGTGGTTACTTAAATATGTGGTCATGGTGGTATGACCTTTGCCAAAATACTTCACTGAATGTGTTGCTTGATTGTGCAACAAGCGTGCACAGGTCACTTAACTCTGTGTCTCCTCTCCAGGATGTTTGGGTAAATGTCCCCAGGCAACCTGAGCACCAACTTAAGGTTCTGGGATATATCATGTGGTAATTGGTGTAGGGGTGTCAGTTTATTAATAAATTGGTTTTCCAGGTTGCTATAACTCTATATTAATGTGTAATAAATTGAGAACACACAGTGTTTGATACTAATATGGGGAACATGTATTTTAATGTATTAATATTTTCATTACTGAAATGAGCTTAATGGGTCTGATTGTCTTTGAAAGTGTAGTGTCTGGAGATTAGTATGATTGATGTCATCCTGGGATCTGGTGATTAGTAGGTGGTTAGTATGGTTTTCTGGGGCCTCTCAGTGATTATGACCCCAGCCCCAAAGGCATATGGTAGATAGGAAGATGGTCTTTCTCCTCCCTCTCTCAGTGCCTTGGAAAGGTCACTGGTTAATGTCCAGATGTATACACCTCTTTTCATGTAAACTAAACTATATAAGCAGACAAATAGAGATGTTTCAGTAGAGTGATCCATATTGGCTGGGATCCTCTCACATGCACGTGCAATTCGATGCTGAGCTTATTGTAATAAACTTTTTATACAAGCAAGATGGTGTCAGCGGAGATCTCTTCAGCATCTTCACGTCATCGCTATTCAACATACAACAAGAGTATTCTAAGTATCCAAAAATCTACAGGTGACTTAACCTGAAAATTGCTTACAGATGCAGAAAGTGACACATTTTGCCGTTCAGGGATGCTATTAAGTTCAGTTTTACACAAACAGTGAGGTTGCTGGTTTAAAATCACTAATATCTAAAGTATCATGCAGAAGAGAGGAAATCTATTTTAATTTTGTTTAGACACAGCAGCAGCACATGATAGGGGAGCTCTAAAACTATTGTTGGCAACTCCAAAGCAGATCCATGGACATTGAGGTCCAGGAAAGACTAACAATAATTGCAACAGTCTGGGTTGAACCAGTCCACAATAAGGAACAGAAAATACTAGGCAGTCTACTGGAGAGTACCAAGAAACCAAACCTGTACTTCTTTATTTGCCCTGGAGGTCCTTGACTGATAACCACATCCTTTTCTGGTAAGTAATCAACTAAGGGGACTCTCAAATCCCCTCAAATTAGACTGTGGTTCCCGTATATGAAAATAATATATATATAATATTGTCACTAAGATTAAATTTAGATAAGCATGGTCACGTACAGTAAATACTCAACTCTTCTGGTATCGGGTTGGGGACCTGATTCTAGTAGATCAAAAGAGGACACCGAAAGTTCATGCAAATTTTTTATAAATAATTATACATCAAATTAATCAGTTTAATCATGCATAAAATGGGAGTTCTAAATGTGAGACCTACCTGGGATATTTTTCAGGAATTTTTAAGAAAAGGACCATAAGGAAAAACAAACACACTCCAGCACCACAGGCAATGAAACTCCAAGAGATTTGCACACAATAAAAGATTCAGATTGATATATTGGGCTTGAGGGTTCGTGTAATTGCTCAAAATACATTTGACACCGAACACATTATTCCTCATGAAACTTCAGTTGTTCCAGACAACCTTCAATTGTGGCTCAAAAGGCAGGTTGGTGAAATGTATGTCAATCAATTTACCACATGTATTGTGGTCTGGATTTTTACCTTCTTTTCTTTACATTTTTTGGTTTTATGCTTTGTGAAGTTAGCTGACTGAAATATTAATATTTTATAGTATTAATTCCTCTACCAACATACTTGTAAATGAGCAAAAAATGAAAACAAAGCTCAAAGGCCTATTCTGTTGACTTATAGCTGAGAGGAAAAAAAATAAAGAAAGAGGAAAAATGATAACTGTGTTATTATTAACTTTTTCACACACATATAAACTGCCACAGACTTGAAACTTCACACCAGGAAAGCAGGAGCATAAAATGTGTGAAATCTGATAAAGCGTTAATGCAGTGAATCCCGGTATTGATGCAACATAACTAACACCTCTTACAAACAGTTTGAATAACATTTCCTTTCCTCAAAAAATGCACAGTATAAGTCAATAAGAGAGCAGGTTAGAGGAGTGAGGAAGAGGAAGTCTCTGGCAGGGAGTTCAGACTAAATCTCTGTTGTCCTAAATGGAGAAATAAAGTCAAACACTGCAATCAGTGTGGCAGATTTCAGAAATTTCAGAATTTTGACTGTGATTTAGATCTATATAATAATCGGGTTTTAAAACAGGCACCTAACTTCATCACTTGCACAAATTCTTGAATTTCCTCGGTAGAACACTGTGAATTTTAAGGCCTTTTTCTACATGTACAAAACATGGCTGAACAAACACATCAAACTGCTCAGCTCCATTCACTTGAGCAGAAAATATTTTGGAAGAATTCAACAGTTACAAGGGCATTTTACACGGAAAAGTCAGAACAGCCAGTAACAACAAACTGTCGAAAAAAACTGCCAGTAAAATAAATAATTATGTCCTTCCCGACAGGTTACGGCACTCACTAAAAGTTACACCAGTCTGATAAATGTTGGAAAAAGAAATGTGCAGACACTGACATTGCTTTATTTCCTCTCATTTTCAAGATAAGACAAAACTTAAAGGATTGCTGGAGACTTGTATTATTGCAGAACCAGAAGTAAAGAATTCAGATGCAGATGCTTCCTCATGACAGTCAGTGTAGCCCTTAACAAAAAAAACTGACTCTGCATTCTGTCGTTGATTTATTTATGGTACAATACAAGCTCATCGGTCTACCAGCAAGGGAAACCACTGAATTTCAATTTCCCAATTTTCTAAATTAGAATACAAAGGTCCCCGTCTGCAGCACCCCCCACCCCCCTGTTAGTGCTGAGTAGAGTACACTGGAAACCTGACCGCTTATTTCAGCACAATTTAAAATGTGTTCAGTGTTTGGACTCGGTGTTGTGTTTAATAACCCGTTGTGATATATAGATGTATTTTGTCTGTCTTGTCTTATTGTTCATAATAAACAGATAAGATTGGGGTTAATGTGGATGATTTGATTGTTGGTATGCTACTTCATGCTAATGATATCAGAATCAGAATCAGAAAAGACTTTATTGCCATTGTAAGTGAAGAGGTTTCACATTACTAGGAATTTGTCTTGGTGATTGGTGCATACATAGAATGTAAGAAAGAGGACATATAATAGTAGAATAAAATAAAATAAAATAGAATAAGGTAAAACAAAATAAAATAAGTAAAATACCGTAAATATGTTCTGGAGGTAGTGCAAAAGTGAGGTAGTGCAGGGTGGAGTACAGTGCAAGTAGGTGAGGTAAACAGTGCTTGCAGAGCATGAAAAACATCTAACTGCTTCTATTTAATATTGTGGCTGAATGGTAGTGAAGTGAAATAAATGTCGGACAGTATAAAACAAAAATAGCACATTTCAGGAAAAAAAAGTGTCTTGTCCAAATGACTTACTGTCATTGTTGAAACTGTTCTCCACATGCACACATTTCCCTGGTTCATCTATGACTTTCTCATACTGTGGTTAACACACTTACAGTGTTCCTGTATATGTTCTGTATATTTATGTTGATAAAGGGCTTTATTACATGAACAATGTTCCATCTTCAGGTCTGACACTTAATGGAAACAAATAAACATATTTTTTGTTTCATCGTTTGAGGAAACTTTCAACCACAAGCTGTTTCATGCTCCACAAAAGGTCACGTCTTATTTCACTGTAACTCTCAGTTACAGTTGCCTGCTGATGTAAAATAGAATTAATACCACACTCATGAGATACAGGAAATCTTCTATACGTCAGTTCTACATATATCTCAGCATTGAGATTTGAAGGTGTCAACCACAAGTTTGCTGTGCAGCGGCAAAATGGCAAATAGTGCGAAATATAGTTTTTCATTTTGTCTGGAAAGTAAAACTCTGGGACCTTTTTTCGCTGACTGATACACCAGGCAAACCACTCCATTATGCCTTATATGGTTTGAAATAGGTTTTGTACTGGAGTGGCTGGAAGCCAAAGCGGGACTTACATTGTCATGGTTTTTAATTAGATTTCCACAGTGGAGTGTCCAAACCAGAACCAACTGACTCCTCCAAATTTGAATTAATCTGCAGCAATCAGTATTTTAACATTAACAGTAGGGCCACAGACCCCCCAGGATCCCAGGTAATTAGTATGTGGTTATTTGATTTTGGGTGAATGAACCACAAAAGCACGATCAAAATAATTAATTACAATAAAAGTGTGTATAATTTAGTGCCACAGAGTAGTGCAACTGCAGATTGCAACCAACTGAACACCCTCCCCCTACAGTGGCCACTAAAGAGGAAAAATGCAATAGGCTCTGTCCAGAGTCAACATTTAGTTTATCCCTTCTGGGCTACTGTAGAAACATGGCAGACTCCACGGAAGAGGACCATTTAGACAGCTCATCTCATTTAGACAGCCTTATGAGATAAACAACACTCCCAACACTGACCCAGATCAACCGCCCTGAAAGACACCTTTAAAACAGATTTATTAACATTAAAACAAAAAGAAAAAACAAATGAAATGCTGAATTAATGCTACCAAAGACACTAAGTTCAAGCACAAAAACAGAAGTATCAACACCAGCATTCCTCTACTTCAGACACTGACAAAGGTGGCTTTATAAATACTTTCCTTTCAGGCCAGGTGCACCTCATTGAGCAATTAGTATGTGACCACCTGGTCAGAGAAGACAGTAATGGAGAAGGAACATGCAGTACAAAGCTGTGACAACACAATAGTTCCTAGTTTCAGTTGATTATTTACTAAACATAATTCTGAATCTATTCCATTTCTGCCTCTAAATCCCCCAACACTCCTGACCTTTAAAGACAGTCAAAATGGCATTCAATAACATTTAATCTTAAGGGTAGTCACTGTCAAAATGATGGCAAAAGTACCCCTTTACCCTCTGCTATTTGCATCAACATATTTACATTAATTCCCTTGACAAGGGCCTTATCATGGGAATTGATAGTCATTTATAGCAGCCGGTAACAGTAGTGCTGAATGTGTGAGAAGTCTGAAAGTGGCCGCTGAGTCTATATTCAGTTTCAACATAAAGTTATGATAGTGTATCACAGTATATGATTGTTTTGGGGTTTTTTTTACACCAGATGAAAAACAATAAATAAGTATTCCTTGTAAACGTGTTCTAAAACAAGAATATGATGCCAAACCGGTAACCGTATTAGGTGTTATTAATGCATGTCAAATACTTAGAATGATACATGTTAAGGTGGTGGAATTGATTTATTTTGTTGGAATACTCTTTAGTTATTAATTTTGTTCTCCACCTTGTTTTCTACAGATATGAATGTGGACATGCAAAGAGGGAGCTGCATAGTATGAAATAACTACCACTTAATGCCACACTTCTCTGTTGATAAATATCATCTACAGACATTTACAGTTTATAGGGATTAAGCTTTCATTTTCTTTGTATATGCAAAAATGGTCTTGGGGACTGTTAGGAGGATTTTAGGACTATTCCTCAAAAAAGTTAGTGTGGTAAAGTTAGTTTGAGCAGACCTGGATTACAGCTATATACTAGACCTATACTGGGACCTTGCCTAGGACCCTTGCTCATGTTGGTAATGTAAAATGTTTAATAAGATGTGTTTTTTGTAGTTGTTGGAGGGAATTGTCAGTGAAGGACTACAAGCGGTCAGCCTGTCCCTGTGCAGTGCTTATTGGCCTGATGTACGCTCTACGTATGAGCTGCGTGTCCAGCCTTCAGTAAAATCTCTCTCAGCGTGGATGGCCAGAGACTGTCAGACAGAGGCCAGGAGCTGAAACGAAACTTTGCTTGCGAGGACTTGTGGCATATTTTTGTGGTTGTCACTGTTGCTTTTACATTCTCGGCTTGGAAAATGAACTATTTTCCTATACTGTATGAATTTTCCTCACCTCGCTATTACTGCAGGAAATACTGCTGGAAAAATGCACGTTTCAGAATATTTAACAAATCTGCTCTGTAAATGTTTTTGTGAGGAAGAAAATGCTCTCTACAGTTGTGTTGGTGAAAAATATTAAATGTGAACATTTGCTTGCTGACAGGAAAACTTCAAGGCATCTTTGAAGTCTTCAGTGTCCAGTTGTCATTCACTACTGAAACATCTACAGATGAAACACCTGAGACTTTGACAAGCTGGCTGTGACGTTAGGAAATCAGGATCATACAACCACTTGAGACCTGTGCACTCCTGACATCTTGTGGCAGAAATTAGTTGTTGACTTTAAATGTCTGTCCTTGTATTAGCATGTATGGGGAAGAAAGCTCCGGTCAGATGGAATATTGCCAGTAGGCTCTCTAAAGTCCTTTTCTTCTGTTATGAAGTCAGTTCAAAATGTTTTAGTTTTAAAGTGAGTTTTTCGAAGAATGTATATAATCAAGGGTGTAATGACTTCATAGAGGACTTCATACGCTGCACATACACTGAGGCACTGTGATCTCATGTGACACAGATTGTTAAAAACACAACACAGAAATAAACTCAGCTTAGCTTTTTATTGTAATTTCTGCAGAAATACCACAAATTAACAAAAAACTTATAGTAACTATGTGACAACTATGTGGCAACTCGATTCTCTCTAAATTTAGGTTATACTAGCTTTGTTACAATAGAAAAATTTGTTAGAATTACTAAAAGAAAAAAAGCTCAGGGAGGTGAGTCGTGTGCATAGCTTATAACCAACCTCCAGACAAATAAAAGAATAAAGAACAAAAAATATATATATAAATAAATGCTTTTACAGAGTACTAAAGGCTGTGGTGATGTAAACCCATATTTAGTGTGTAAGAACAGTGGTTCTTCCCAAATTGTGAGAATAATGTGTTTAATAAACATACAGCTGCAAAAATACAAACAGGATGAGTAGTGTGAAGTGATTCAACTTATATAATAAGCTGGATTCAACCAGCGTTGTGTGATGCTCATGTGAAACGACAAGCAAGACAGCTGCAGCTTCACTTCACCTCCATATGAGTAAGTTCACTGATAGAGAATCCTAAAAACAGATTTTGATTGTAAACGAGGCAAAATATTCAGCTAAAAAGATCATGTTGTTTGATTCTCGTGCAACTAAACCAGGCATGAAATGACTCGTTGATTAAATTAATCAGTTAAACACCAATGCAATGTCATCTGCTGGTTCCACTTCGTCAGCTGTGATGATATGCCGCTTTTCTCAGTTTTGATAACATTTTAAATGGAATTTGTTAGTTTTGGGTTCACAAGATTTCACCCTGGACTGATCTCTTAAAATGTTGCCAGATTAAATGAATGAGTTGTGTCACTATTAGTTGTGGGCGCTGACTTATTTTTTCCTGGACAACTTCGGAACATAACAACCAGGTGATTCAGCTAAATTCATGAGGTAAGTGAAATTAAAATGATGAGAGCATTATTTTTCAAACTGACAATTTCTTTCACCTCTTTTACAAACAAACAAAATAAGATTTTAAGATAAGATCTTATTCTGCCTTGAAGTGGACATGTTTGCAGTGTTCAAACTGCAAGCATCAACCAGCCAGCTGGTTACCGATGTTCCACTTCTTCTTCTGTGTTTGTCAGAGCTACAGAAACCTGTCCTTTTTCTGCCTCTTTGGTGTTTATTTATCAGATGACGTATCTTTTAACAAACCGGCTAACTCTACTACCAATCCGGTAAACACCAAAGGGCAGGGACTCGTTCACAAGCCAGGCCATTGCTCCACCAGGGGGCAACAAAGGCTCTTACAGTCGCAGTCTGCAGAAACATCTCTTCATGGAGTTACCGCCCTATTCTGTTGGACAAAGTAAAAACTGAGCAATTTGTACCACAGAATTAGTGTTTTGTTTCAACTTCTGATGGCTGAGGAGAGAGGAGAACTAAATTTCATACAATTAATCCTTTAAGGAGATGGAGAGACAGTGCAGCAGTAGTATACATGCAGGGAGTATGCAGTGGGATTTCCAAAATGGAACGGACACCTGCAAGTACACCTGCAACGTGACCGACGGAAAGAGAAAACGGAATAAAGGCACACAAACAAGAAACAACATTTCTCTCCTCACCATCACTAGCACTATGTCATCACAGTTTTCATGGTGCTTTAGGGTCATTCAAGAGAAACTTAACAGGCACAAAGTGGTTCAACTGCATCTCCCTGATCAACAGGGGTCAGCATCAACTTCAAACAGAACAAAAAAAAAAAAAAAAAAGTGATTCAGAGTTTCTGCACTCTGTGGCTGCTCAGTGGTTTTCTAAACCCCTGATCACATTCAGTGTAGGATGTGCTGCCTGTCCGTGGAAGTTAAAAGCCTTTAAATTTAGGAAAAGCCTTTAAATTTAGGACTTTTTGCTATGCTAACACACATGGTAGCTGTGTCCCTGGACTAAATTAGATTCTAATTCTAAAAGGGTTTTATGTGTGAACTGAGTTCACACCGCTGGAGTGACAAAACTAAGTATACAAAATCGAAGAAAGTAAATGCAGGAGCGGCTCCAAAAGTAAAATAAACCAGAGCCGATGGTGAGACAGCTACAGTGAGGTAAACAAACAACACTACATGCTAACTGCCAGTGGCATTCAGGCACAGCAGTTTCACTGATGTCTATCTGCAAAAACAGTACTATGACAGACAGTATATAACATACTGCATACAGTTAGTGTTCAGAATAGCATTGGGACTATCAGGTGACAGCAGTCCATTAACATTATCTCAGGCATATGAAAATGAGAAGTTGACTTTAAACACTATGTTTCCTTCATCTTACTTTGGATAAAGTTTGCCACCTGCTACCAGTACAGCTAGCATTGAGCATCAGTTAAAACAGTAAACTGGGGACACATGGATGATATCTTATAACAGGTAAGATTACCGTGTAGTGTTACTCAGAAATGTTTTGTCGTTCTCAACATCACAAAAACAGCTGAACGCAGTGCAGACAAGCAGACTGCCACAAATTTCACATAAAGTGCAAACAGACGAGGTTTTCCCCTCACAGCATCAGACCGGCTGAGGCTCCAGGAAAACCAGCAAGACAGAAGACAAGACGATCCACAGGTCAGCGCCTCGTTTCTCCTGCTGGTCTCGGCTTAATGGCTTTCTATCACCACAGGCTCGTACCCGCCTGCTGACACCCTGCAAGGACCCACAAATTCAGAGACAAGAGTCAGAGAGTGTGTGTCTATGTGAACAATTAGTGTATATGTTGATGTGGGATATAGTTTTTATTTTATTTATTTACTTTTTTGAGGTGGGTGGGGTGTTGAAATATTATTTTTACCATGATATCTGGGGTGCAAATTGGCTCATTTTTGACTTTTTGATCCACATTCAGTCTGGGTACTGCTTTGTAAAATTAATACCAGTGTTTTTATGCAAACTTCTCAAATACACAACAGCTGTCACAAGAATTTACCCAAAAAATTAAATCGGGAACTATTCAATTTAAGAACACAGCTGGGAATCTGGCCAAGTATGTGATGCTACCTTTCCACACTTTTTCAAAAACTATGTGGTCTGTGGACACTTGGTGGTCAATCCATTTCTTTTAGTGCCACAACCTGGAAGTATTTCTGAATTCAGAGCAGCAATGTTTCAATAACCACAACTCAAATCTGCAGAATGTTTGCTGGAAGTTACAAAAAGAAAAAAGAAAGAGAGAGCAGCACACAGACAGGGGACGTGAGAAGAGGAGGAAGTGATAAAAAAAACAACAGAAAACAACAGAAGTCAGTGTCAGGTCTCTCACCTGTTTCCAAGCCTGATGCCGCTGAGCGCAGTGGTTCCATCTCTGCTGACAAACAGACGCAGGTTGCTGTCTGAAAGCCAAAAGTACAGAAAACGAGTGAACTGCTGCTGATGGAAACAAGAAGGCATCAATACACGGACAATAAAAACTGACAACACACGGAGCTGGACCACCTCTTCCAGCATCTCCCTTCGTTCAGCTCTTTCATCTTTCACCAGAAAGCCTGATAAGAATCAAAAGAGCTGAAAAATGTCACCTTTTGTCTTTAGAGAATAAATCATTTTAATGTCACTGTTTACACGGGAACCTTATTTCCATGTTAATATTGAGATCCGTCATTACGATGTATAAACGTCTGATTTTTTTTTCAGTGTGACACTTTCCACACAGTTAAAACGACACCATAGAAGAGCTTCTTGCGTGACTGTGATTTCGCCAATTTTTCTCACCCTGTTTTTGTTGAGATTAAGTGAAAATTTCATGGACTAATACAGAAACAAAACTTTTAAAACTTTAAAGCAATACCCACTTAAATTCTCTGCAAACTGTTGCGAATAAGGCTCGGATGCTTTTTGGTCCTTCTTGTAACTGACAAGAAGCATCACTAGCAGTGACACAACACGATGACACGGGGCTGCACTACAAATGGCAGATCACTACACTGTACCTTCAGTGTTGTTGATGTCTGCAAAGTTTTGGCTTTGGACAATTTTCTCCACAATGTCATCCGCATCCATGCGAGTATCGTTCACCCAAGAGGGGTGACTCTCCACGGAGTCCTGCTTTCTCCTGAAATGCAGTGATGAGAAGAAGAGAAGCAGAAAATTGTTGCTAGAATGTTAAAGTTTTCTTTCTTCTTTTCTCACCCCTTTATTTAGTAAATCTAAAGCAGGATAAGTGGAAATCCAAGCAATCCCATCACCACACCAATAACAAACACTGTCCCCTGTGTCTGTACCTGGGGGGCCTGTTAGGGGGTAAGACAGGCCGCGGGGGTCGAGGGGGTCTTTCGGGACGTCCGGCGTCCTTGTCACCCTCTGTTGGTGTGTCAGCATTGAAACCCAATCCCCCAGAGGTGCTGCTACCTGTTGAGGTGTTCCTGCGATGTGTGAGGTCTGACAGGCTGGAAGAGCAGGAGTGCTCAGTGCTGTAGCCTGCAGGACGGCAGAGACATGAGAGGGAGACGTGAGAAGACATCAGAGCTCAGAAAAACAGCTGTGTGCCACTTTGGGTGGATAATCAGTGAATCAGTGTAGACCAGAGGTGACAAGTGATGAGTAATTTAGTTCAAAATATGGTTACATCTTGGCTCAAGATATACTGGCCATTTACAACTGGGCGCCACTTAATTTCCTCCAGTTTCCTGATCACTTTTTTCAAAGGACCTGACACGTGACTTGGTTCTAATTATAGAATAAACTGAGATATTGTTCAATGGGTACACTTGGAATAAATCATTTTCAGTTACTTGCTAATGAAATCTATGGAGTATTTTAGTCTGGGTACTAGCGAAACAAACACAAAAAATCTATTTATGGGCAAGAATTCACATCAATATAAGAGAATAAATCTTTTGATAAAACGTCTGAAAACAACCAAATGAATATCTATTAGTGAACGTAGCAGTTCTCTGAAGTAAAGTTGTCTGGAAATCAACTGTTATGTAACTCATCTGACAAAATTACAATAACAAGCTCTATTCTATAATGAGCTCTAGTTTACCAATAATTATACTGTACGGGGACAGCTGAGGGTGAATGTTGTACCTGAGATTTTGCTGTGCTGGCTGGCGTAGCTGGAGTTACGGGAGTGACCAGACTGGAAGATCTCTGCAGGACTGTGCTGGTTTGCTTCTGATTCTTCAAGGAGACCTGAAGGCACCACAACTGTTAGCACCTCATATTTATTTCAATTTAGTCAAAATTCATCGGCAGGATGAGGCATCAAACAGTCTTTGTTTAATACAGTAGAGAAATGGAACTCAGCGATGGCAAACATTACTGACTCACAGGAGCTGAAACTTAAAACCATGTAATATGTACCATCTTTCCAGTGGATCAAAGTAACAGATTTTGCAACCTCACTTTTGTCAGTAATGAAACCTTCACATTCACAGCTCGTGCATCAGAGTTTGCTCTTTGTCTCTTGCAGCTTTTGGAACAATAAAAGATTTCATTTTTCACCTTAATTCAAACTGAACAAATCTGGAACATTGTCAGCTGGTTTTCATGCAAGGAAACATCTCTAAAAGATATTTTTAAAACTTTTTCCAGTAAGTTTTGGCTCAGAATGAAACTCATGTGGGTCAAGATTTTGGGCCAAGATATAAAAACAGGAATCCGGTCACAAGGCTGCTTTATGTGATGGTTCTTCATTATCTTAATCTCATATCTTTTTGACACAATTTTATCGAGACTTATTCTTCATATCAAATCTGAAACCAGGTAAAATGATTTCAAACCTTTGGGAAGAACCAGTCTTAATGTTGTGGAGTTCAGTATTGGTTTAGTTGTTTAGACATATGAAGTGGTTTTTAATAATCTAGAACAGTTATGATAAACAAAGAAAATCAGGCATTATTTGTTCTGTTCCCAGTCTAAACTCTGTCTTTAAATCCCTTTGGACTTCAGGCTTCACTGTGCCTGGAAAAAGGGAGATTCAATACCATGAATCCAGATGCAAATCTGCTTATAAAATCCAACTATTTACTTATCCCCCATCATAACCATACAGGCTGAGCTACAAGTCAACACAAACATTCTCAGTATGAATTTTTTTCCAGATAAGATAGGTTACATATTTTCATATCTCTCCCTATAACTCATTTCCATCCCCAGCCTTTTAAAGCCAAAAACAGCTGGACCCTGGACATGCCCCCTGTGTACTGAATTAATAAATACTCCTTAGTGGAAGTTCCAGTTCGCTTGATAAGCATCACCTATTTTTTTTTTTTTAATCAGTTATTGGCATTCCGTCAATCTTGTACACTTTTTTCCCTCAATAAATCTAACAAACCTCACAATTCTTGTAAGAATCAAAGCATATGTGCGTGACTATTGTTCCTTTGTGAAACAGATTCTTCAACTAATAATGCCTTGCAGTGGCTCTGCAGACCACCAGTGCGGGCCCAGCCCTCAGTCTTGGAGCCAACAACTTAAGGAAACCGAGTATTTTGTCACCTCTGAATCTGTAATCTGCACTTTGGAGTACAACCCTGTACTGTCCAGTACCTGAGCTAATGATGGAGGGCCGAGGTTTGGCTGCTCGGCCCAGAGAGACCCCTCCAGCCGGCCCGGGCTCAGCTGTTCCCTCCCCTTTACAGTCCAGCTGTAGGGTGTGTTCTTGTCCCGTAATGGAGATGGACTTTGCTGTGCTAGGAGGTCTGCAGGAAAAAAACACCACTTATCAGTCTGGAACAGATTAAATGAGCACAGAGCTGCAGTCCTGCTTAGCTTGGCAAGCTCAGATAAGATTAATTTTATTGACTTCGGAGAAACTGAGTCACTGCAGCAACAAAGGACACAGAGCACAACTAGAGGTGTTTTAGAATCTGGTTGAAAGGTTAAAAATGTACAGACAATACCATGACAACAATAAATGCCCACACATACACAGAATGTAGAACTGCCAATACAAGTGCAAATATTTAGGACAAATAAAATAATTTTTAAAAACCTGGAGCACACTAATGAGGTGCATTATTTTTATTTTATTTTTAGTAACAATTTAAAAAAACTGCTTATTTTTATTTTTTGTTTCTACAAGAGGTCAACTGCTCAAAATTACATTTTGAGGTAAAATGCTTTGCCATGTTGCAATTTGTTTCACAAAACGGAAGGGATTTTCATTGCAATCAGTCCTGAACTGAACTGATGTAACAGGTGGAAATATATGGTTTGGTATAGATGAACACGTTTAAAAATTCTGCACTTCTAAAAGACAGAGGCCAAGTGGCACAATGCCACAACACATAAGTGCAAAAGTGGAAAAAGTGATGTCAAAGTTTACAATCTGATCTACTCACGTTTTAAAACACGGATCTCCAGACAGGAGGGTCATCCCAATGATCACCTTTAAAAAACGTAACAAGAAACGTTACCGTACCATTTTAACATGAACATAAATGGCAGCAATTGCAAACACTCCTGTTTAACTGTCATGTCAAAAAGTGCTCTAAACAAGTGGTTATTTCTCATCCCTTTGTCCCACTTAACTGTGCTCTAACACGAACAAAATGATGAAATATTTTTCCAAAGTTGTGAAATTGCTGCCTTGTTCTCTGTGCATGTTTTTCCTTTTCCTGTACACCTGATTGCACTGCTGCACGGCAGTCCAGTCCAGATAAACATGCTGTTTATCACAGCACTATTTCAGTCCTTCACAGGGGGATAATCAAAACCTGAACATTGTTACGAAGCAGACCAGCTCACTTCCAAAAATCACCGTCCGACATTTTGTTATTTAGTAATAACTATAAACATGTTTGGACAGGACAGTTCTCTTTCTGCTTAAGTAATAAGGAGAAATGAACTGAAGCAGCTGGGAGTGAATTCCCAGTAAGCTCACTGACGTATGAGTTACGCACAGAAACACAGCATGAACTCTTTCAGAGAAATGAGATGACAAATCTACTTGAGACTGACTTGGCTCTTTGTTTCACAGAGCAGTTTGTGCTGATGATGATAAACCAGAACCTGCTTTACCCACAGAGACATTTAACTGCTTCAGCTGCCAGTGAAATTAGCAGCATTGTATTCAGCACTGGTGAGTCAATGGTGACTGCAACTCACAATTCTTTTCATCATCGCTTAATCTGGGGATTATTTTCTCGATCGATCGATTAACATTTTTATTTTAATTTTTTTTTCTAATTTTTTAGTCCCAAACAACAGTCCAAAATCAAAATATATTCAGTTTTCTGTCATATGAAATAAAAAATCAGTTATTATCAGTTATCTCTACACTGACAAATAGATTACTTAACAACCTGTTAAAAGCTCCAGATGGAACTGCAGAACTAAATTTTGACAGAAAAACCAAAGTACTTCACATTCACCAATTTTACATGACAAGTGGACAAGTGATCCTCTATCTTTCCATTCTGACTGCCTCAGACTAAATTTGTTCAGTGTAAGACATCAACAAAAGGTTGAATGTGAAAGGTCAAAGTAGCAAAGTTAATGATCAACTGGCATTAGAACCTATAAAATTAATGACACATTAAAATTCTTGTTTATACCATGAGGGCCCAGGCTGTTAAAATAATCAATTTCTTTTTATTAAAATGTTGTTAACATTGGCTAAGATAAATGCTCCAAATAAAGACGTGTTTGACAAAACATGCACAAATAGCTCATTTCTTTTTCTTATTCTTTTTCTCCTATATGTTTTTGTTACTGAACCCCCTTGTCTACTTGCCTTCAGTATGGAGTTGTCCTGCCGAGTGTTCTTGGTGTCATATCCCTCCAGCAGGCAGCAGCGCACGGTGGAGCCAGAACCCGCAAACTCCGCCATGTTGAGGTCTGTGAAGCCCAGCTGAGAGTGAAGAAGAGTAGACAAGTTAATTCTAGATTTACTAATGGAGGGGTTCACTGGCCTTTATTTTTGGCATGTGTTTACAGTGAAGAGATTCCAGCAACACCCATCATTTAGCACACCAAGCACAAGTCACAAGCTTCTGAAGTCTTAATGTAGGTCTTAATGTGCAAAAACCACACATCAGTCTTAACAGACATCAAAGCCAGACTAAGAGTGAGTTTAACGTGACTTTGATGAAGGCAAACAGGTATTCTGCAGGCAGGGCTTGCCAGGAAGGTCTCCCATTTAAAAGATGTAATGTGCTTGTGTGTTCACAAGTCAGCACATTTCGAATCAGACTCTTTCTCTGTATGTCTTCCCAGAATACAATCCAAAGCCTTACTATCCCTTAAGGACATAAGCAAGAGAAAATGGAAACAAAAACAACTTTATTTGGTCTGTATTTCTTTGTGGATACTTACTAAATGATAAAGAGAGCAACGAAAGAGGGAGAGGTAGAGCTCCACGCTCATAATGTGATCTATTAAACCATTTATTTCATCTAACAATAATAATAATAATGCCAACCTCTCAGCTAACTGCCGTCTCCAGCTTAGTATACAGCAGTCACATGACTAGTATTTGTGCCAATTGGGACATCTGTTACAGATCAGGGCACTTAACTTGAGAGGTCAATATAAGGGAGGCCCTTTGTTAGATATTTTTCGCCTTACCTTTAGTGCTATTTGTCCATCTAGATTGTTTTGGTGTGAGTTCTGGAGATATCAGCTGTAGAGATATCTACACCTAAAACATCACAAAGCCTAAAGCATCAAAAAAACAGCAATGTCTCTTTCCAGAAATCAGAGCGAAGGCAGACATCTCTAACGCCAATACCTGCAAAACACTTCAACTCACATCAAAACAATTTAGGTGGATAAACAGTATCACAAGTAGAAAAATATCTATTTTTGAATTTGGGGTGAACTGTCCCTTTAAACCTCTTGATAACTAAGCATATCATGTGTTTGACTTTCCAAGTCTAAAATTTGATCTAATGTTTTTAGTTTGAAAAAGTACAAGTGCAGTGTTGTATTTAAACAGGTCTGACCTGCACCTACACTGAGAAAACTGCCTTTGTCTGAAGTGCATTTGTGATGTTATTTTAAATACTCTGCAGCTCTTTCAAGCTAAACGTTTCCATTCTTCATTCTTCAGGTTTCCCTTTCTTTAGGAGCTTCTGTTTTCATAGGTGTGTATTTAAGGAAGCCAACTTCTAAGGAGGGAAGCGGGGTATATTTAACCAAAGGAAATCTAAATGGAGAATAGGTAAAAACAGAGGAAGCAGTTCCTGTCATACAAACAACCACCAGGGATCAACAAAAGTTTACCTGCTGGACCTCGTAATTTTATTCAGGAGACATGAGTCATTTGAGGGAAGCACTTACAGTTACGGTTAGAGAGGTGTCAGCAGGATGTTTTGCGGATTACGGGTAAATACGACTGTAAGAACAAGTTTTTGATTCATAGTCACGCCCTGCTTGTGGCATGCTCGTCAACGTGATGTGAGAAATGCTAATATTTACATGAAGGGGCATTAAGGTTTACAAAGACTGACACGAGCTCATCTCTCACTGTGTCTATGTGTTTACCAATGTGAGAGGTGAGGCGACGGAGACGGAGACACGGGCTCTTACCTTCGTATATGCTTTTCCTCCTTTGAGTTCCTGCAGGGAAAACAGGAAGACAGTAATGAACACAGTGATCCAACTGATCCAAATGTATATTACAGAGGCCTCCAATTACAGGGATCCACCGACAGGGCTGAAATTACAGGCTGAGACCACACTCAGTGTTCTTCAGAGCATGGTACCGTGGCTGCGTTCACATGGGAGATTTAACATCAAGTCTGCACTGAAATATCCTGCATACATTTTTGTGATTATGTCTCCAAAGCTTTTACTACAGTACTGTACATACTACATACTGTACTGTACCACTTGTACTGTACATTTTCTTTTCGTTAATTGGACATAGTTCTGAAAAGCTGGTATTGTTTAAAATGTTTAATACCAATAGCACAAAAAAACAAAACTAATTTTAACAGCTTTGCTGGAGGAATTTGTGTCTGTATAAAACCCTTCCCAGTTAGCACTGATTTGATGGTCATAGAGGCCCGGATCCAATTCCAAGCTGTGACCCTTGTACCAAAATGACCCCTCTACATTAAAATGACAACATGCATGTCCTGAGTGTAGTTTTATCTTCTTTCAAATACCACACTCTCAAAGACATGCCACTGATCAGATTTAACTTCAGAGTTGAGGATTGTACCTTCCTGACTGACACCCTGCAGACAGAAGGATCCAGGACTCCGGTGTGGGGGTTAGCACTCATTTTAGACACAAAGGTAAACCTCTTCCTCCAGCGGACACAGTTCTCTTGAACCTCCTCTCTGCAATGAGAAGAAAAAACAAAACAGCCGGAGCAAATAAATCTCTGGGATGACCGGTTCGGTATTCTGCATTCTTGTGCTTCCAATGAATTATTCATTTCGAAATGCCTTTCTATTTCTGTTTACGCCTCACGTCTTGAATTGCAGACTTTGGTCAGTAATAATATGACTGCTGAAGTCATACAACTGAATGACAGCGAAACATGTTAGGGAAAATGGCATCGGCATTAAAATGGCATAACCTAAAATGTGTATTTATACAAAGACAAGGACAAAATAAGAACTTTCCCCCAAACTTTTCCTCACATTCAAGTTGAACCCAAATGTTCTCAAGACTTGGCAACTTATAATCTTGATTTGTTATATTCTCAGAATATGACTCAGAACAAGACGTATTTTCCAGTTATGTCATCCATTTCTCATAGCCTCATGACCAGTGCATCCACTGAGGATCAGATTCATCAGAGAAAACACGCTGTGAGCAAGTTATTTTTTTCCAAAACTAACTGAATTACAGGGCTGATTCCCATGACTTCTTACTTACCTGATCCTTTCAGTGATTCTGGACTGACATGCAGCATTTTCATAGGATAACTTCTCAAATTTTGTCAAGGAGACAGTACCTCAAGCCTCAAAGTGACTCCAGAGTGACATTTCCAATACACACACTGGTTTTCCCTCCTGCTTTACTGACAAGAAAACCAGTTAAGGAAACAGTGTACAATGGTCAACAGACTTCTGTGAAGACACAGTTTGCCTTGTCAGAAATGCCAGTGGAAAACATTCAAGTATCCATATATCCTGACAAAGGGATGGGAACACAGCAGAAGGTGTACAAACAGTTTTGCTTGTTCCTGAAAACAAAAGCTGATGTGACTGGCACTTCAACAAATTCCAAGGAAAGATCCCAGAAACACCACAGCACACAGCAAGAGAAGAACATAGATGTGTGTGGTATATGCTGAAAAAAAGAGACTTGTTTTGCCAATAAAACAATTGTGACATGTATTGTGTTGGCAAAACAAGATTCCAATTAAAATAGGATTTTCTGCAACGATGTAAAATAAGGCATCAGTCTAGTTTAGAGATGAAACAACTGGACAATCAATCCATTAGTGTAATGACAGAAAAATAATCTTTACCTTTTGGACTAGGGACTGATACTGATACGCCAGTGAAAATTAAAATCTTGGTGTCCAAATTTTTAATATCTGGTGATGGAATGTAACTTCATTTTGCACTGAAGTGTAATTAATTGAATTTTTATTTAAAATAATTGTACTAAATTTTACACCCAATTTTCTTAGGCGATCAGTCATTTGACTGCTTGTTTTCAACTAAAAGCTAACATCAGTGATAGCATGTCCACAATAACATGCTGATGTTTTCCAGGCGTCATGTTTGTTATGTTACAAGTCATCTGGAGGGAGACATGAATATGTTTACCAAAATCCATCCAACAGCTGTCGAGGCATTAAACTCAAAATCACTACTGTTGAAAGTCAGTCAGCAAAGACATTAGGTTTTATCCTCTGATAACCAGTGGTGCTTGGACCAAATTTAATGGCAAACCAGAGTCAGTATGTCAGTATGCTTGAAGCTGTACTTCACTACATTTTCATTTTTACTTATGAGAATCTACATCGCTCTACGAATGCCTCTCATTTCGTCAACCAAACATTTAAGATGAATACCATCCTGTTTACGAGCACCATAATTTACGCAAATGTTCTGCCAATCACCAGCGAAAGCAATAAAGAATAAAGATTCTGCTCGCAATATACAGAACAGAAGAACAGCAACTTCTTCTGTCACTTACACTACATGATGCCTCCTTAATTCCAGCACATAGAAATGACACACACAGCCTTTCATGGTGTTTCAAATCAAAGGTGAAAGAGAAATGCTTGTACTGATAATCTGTGCTTATTGTACTTACATCAAGTGAAGTACTAATACAGCCTTGAAAGTTCATGACCGTCTCACTAAGTAACCTCTAAACTTGACATGTGATGTAATATTTGATTAGTTAATAAAATTGAGATTTATTTATCAACTCCCACAAATTATTATTGTTTTTGTCTGTTTAAACAACTGTAACAAAATAATTAACACACGCTGTACAAGCTGAGGATTATTTAAAGTCGGAGTATTTCCCCTGCTGTTTCCTGGCAGCACAATGCTGTGTGAGGCAAACACAAATTTCTCCAAAAGTTAAGCCTGTTTCAGCTTTTCACGTGGGTGTGGGTACCGCAAGGCACAGGACACTACCCACACGAATGGGACGATATGGTTTCTGTGGGGCCTAATGATGTCATTTACTTGTTTCTGTAGGTTTATCATTATATTTATGTATTTCTTTGAAATTTTAGCCAAATGGCATTGGGATACATCCTCAAGGGAACATGAACACATACAATTTAATGGCAATCTGGTCTAAAGGTGCCGAGACTTCATCCTGCGGAACAAAGAGATCGATTATCTGACTGAACCGGGGTAAAGAAAAAAAAAAAGATAAATAAAATTAGCTGGCAGAACTCATTGATTAATCAATTAGTCACAAGTTCTGTTTGAATTACAGTTATTTCTTGTTTTTATTTCAAGTTGCATTTCAGTCTATTTGGTTAATCAGTGTACATGAAGCGGTCTGAGTTATCGCATGAGATGACCCCCCCACCCACACACACACACACACACACACACTACAGTGCAAAGTGGTAGCAGCTGCTGCTCACACTTCCCCTCCCCCCTTCATCTTATTCACCATCTCTCCACAATGTACTGTGATTTCTGCCACTCCTGTCAGTTTCTCCCTGTCCTTCCGCCACATTTTCCACTGAATTCTGAGCAAACATCTTTCATTTAAAAAACTACTAGTTCAATGAAAACTCCAAGCAGTCTCTTTTACACTGACAAAGTAGCCAGCAAGGGTGAAAGAGAAGAAGATTGCAGTCAGTAAAACAGAGGTGTAAGCGATCACGGATTCAAAATACTTTAAAAAGGTTTACGAGAACAGAAACACACTCTGCATGGTTGTTACAGATCCTGTTTTGGTGAGCAAGACTGAATGTAAATGTGACTTTTATTTGTTTCCAAGAATGAATAGTAATATTAATCTAAGCAAACAAAATGAATTAAAGGACCAAAACAATTGTGGCACAAGTAAATCACTGAGGATTCAAAACCAATAAAAACAAATCATGCTGGAAATCTTTCATCCTAAACTAACAAACTGAGGAAGTGAAGACAGGTAAAAATGTCCTCACCTGGAGGATTTTCAATCATCCATCAATCCCTGGAAACAAGTGAGATTCTGAGAAGAGCGCGCGCACACACACACACACAAACACACACGCTCTCTCTCTCTCTCTCTCTCTCTCTCTTTCTCAGCTCTTATCAGAACCCCCACACGATTGGTTCTCCAGTGTGTACTGGGGAGCGTTCCCAAAACCACATTCCTCACTCCAGATGGCTTTGTTCAGACTCCATGGAAACCTCACACTCCTCAAATCCACCGACACTCTGCCAGCAGCTCAGAGGAGGAGGAGACGCTCACAGCAACACTCTCTCTTTCAGCCTCTGACGCTTTTATGAGCCCTCCGCCGCTTGGTTTTAATCTCACCTGCGACCTTTGGATCTCTTCTTTTTGCTCTTTGGAGGAGTATTTGATCCTATTAGTAAGAATGTAGAACATTGCTAAAACAACAAGCAGCCTTTATGGAAATAAACATTTAATTTCATTTCATTTTCATAATTTGGACATTTTAGGGATTTTCTGGAGAATTAAACCCTGAGTAAAAACTTCAGAAGGACACTAAAATAAAAGGCTAGATACGAGCAGCACGTCAGCACTGTGAACACAGCCCAGGAGCAGATCCTCAGTTAAAGCAGGCCACAGTGACAGCAGACAGACTGGAGCTACTCACACTCCTGCTGAACAGAGCTCACATAAACAGAGGGCTGAAGGTTGACTTCATAACACACGCAAAGAAAAACTAAAAGAAAGGCCGTCATTGTGCCTGTCCTCTGCCATGCATTTGTTCTGCAGGCAGTACTTTGATCATGTTCTACAGTTGAATCCAATCAAATTTCAAACAGAAAACCGCTGTGTCCCTCGACCAAACATAATTTTGGACAGCTGAAAATAGAGCCGAACCTGATGTTTCCCCACACACGTCATCCTGAAGATGGTGGGGCAGTTTTTACTGACTTTCAGTGAAGGCAAAAGTAGAGACAGGCTCAAATTCCTACATCAGCAACAGTTACACACAAATTAAAAATCAGGAAGCAAGAGTCAAAGGCAGAGGAAGCTAAAAAGAAACAAAACATACTCCTGTGACCATAAAATATCTAGACAAGCTTAGGAAGTGGTAAGAAAGCAAATAAGAGCAGAGAGGCTGGGGAAGAGGGGATTTGTTACTTCAAAAAAACGCAGAAGCAAACACTGGACCACAAAGAGCAGGAAGAACTGAGAGACGAGGTTTAATTGGAGGGGAATAAAAGGATATGTAGTACTTCTTAAGATTATTTTTGTGGTAAAACAGACAGGAAGAGAAAGAGGGGTATATCATGCAACAACGTAACCAGCTGGAATTTAAACATGAATACTGTGGCTTTAGGTTATGTGATGCAACCACAAGGCCACCAGGACTGCCCAGACATGTCGTACTTATTGAACAAATGACTTTTCAAAGAGATCTGAAACTGAAAAAAGCTGGTCTCTTGTGGGAATTTAGATCACTGCTTCAGAAAGCTTTCTGCACTGGCTGCTAGTGTCTTAACGTACACGACTTCATTACATTTTGAGTGAGTATGATTCTGTGAGATATTCTGTGTTATCCTTTTAGAAATAAACAGATTATTGGATCTGACATTAAACATTTTTCTGAAATATGAGAAATTCATTACAGAAGATGAATACACAATGAACAAGTAGATACAAAGTGTTGATGCAGTGTAGATCAGGAGAAAGCAAACAGTTCCTACTTGAAACTGTTCACAACAAGGTCTGTGGATTACCTTGAGTCTTTGCTGCCACAAAGTTGGAAGCCCTGCATTGTCCAATATGTCTTGAAGCATTAAGATTTCCCTTCACTAGAAATAAGGGGGCCAACCCAACCCCTGAAAAACAACCCCATAAAGACAGATAGATAGATGGACAGATTGGTAGACAGAGTATCTCCAAAACTACCTAGATGAATAAATAGCACTACAGGTAAAAAGTGGCACAGCATTGCCCCTAACACATGCCGACATTTAATAATGGACTGTTCCTGCTGCTGGCAAAATCTTCTTCAAGTATCGCGCTGAGCTAAAGTTACAGGAACTGGAATCAGATTTGTTTTGACCTTCTCCGAGCTGCCAAAACTCTGCAATCTGGCAAGACGACAGCTTGTTAAAACTCTGTCCAGTAATGGAGCTTGATCTGACTGTTGCTTCTGTTTTTAAGTTTCAGTTAGTGTCTTATGGAGGAAAACTGAACCTAAATGTAGCAAGCACCACAAATGCAACAACAAAGACAATTTCTCCAGTATGTTTCAAACTGAAGAAGACAAACTAAACTTGTAACTGCAACCTCAAAGTCATCACAAAGCCTGAAATGTAAACACAAAGTCCCTGATTTGAGTTGCCCCCAACTGGACCCCAGCATGTGATGACTCAACGTGTCAGCAATGCAGCAGTATGGGATCCTTATCTCCCATCCTGGCTGCGTGGCTCCTGGGGGCCCAGGCCACAGAAGAAAGACAAACAGCAGCCAGGCCAGGTCGGGCCACATCGAGGGCTCAGATAAACAGGCTGAGAGCAGAGTGCTGAGGAAGCAGACAGATCCTGCAGGGGTAACGGTGACGTAAGGACGAAGCAGAGTCACAGAGGATGTCCATGCAACCAAAAGATCACGGGGTCGATGCTCACTGACGCTAACCACCTTCAAACAACCACGTGGTTCAGTTGAAGGGACCCTGGATAGAACACCAATCCTCTCCCCAGCCTCTTCAGTCAGTATTTTACTTATTTCATTTTCACAGGGACAGTGCACATGGCTGATAAAATAACCCTGATAAATTCATGTTTTTTGTTCTGTCGCTACACCAATAGGTTGATATTTCAGGGATACTTTTATCTCATTGTCTCATTGTCAATGTCTTCTTTAATCCAACCAACGGTATGAAAGACAAAGATTTACAATTCACAATGACAGGAGCAACTGATCAGATCGAAGAAACTCTAACCATTCAATGTTTGGCATTTTGGATGGATAAACCAGTAACTGAATTGTTTTTGAATCATTTTGCCAGATTAGGAATAAAATACAAATTAAACCTTGAAGGTGCTTACACTCAAGCTGCTTAATTTTTTCATTCACTTCAATAAATGCAATTCAGCCACATCACAGCATAGTGTATTCTTCACTTTGCAGCAAATCAAAATGTCATGAAAACATCAAGCTAAAAAGGTGAGTCTTAGAGAGAGGAGCTCTAACAATCAATTGCACAGGAATTCCCCTGAATGGAGGAAGAGAAAATCTGATTACCTGGCCTGATACCACAGGAATAATGTCCAAAACACCCCCGCAGCACACACGCACGCACACACACACACACACACACACACACACGCACCTCCCTTTACATCCCACCAAAACGCTAACGGCTGGAAAAGTGAGATGAAAACAGGAAACAGCTGTTGAGAAGCCGCTCGTCCCCATCGATTTCAAACTCTACTCACAAACTCTTCTGCGGACTTCTTCCTTCCTTTTCTCTTTCCCTCTCTCACATGCCAAATGTCCAACCCCGCTTTCAACTAATCCAGGTGAAAAAAGTGACACTTTCTCTCTTGAGCACTGCAGGTACATTTGGTTGATAACTTGGTTGACACTACCTGACCATGTGGCTGCTACACCAGACATGTACTCCTACTTTGCTCATTCTGAAAGTCTCTAAAGCCCACTAACCTAAATCTCCATTTTTAGTTGGATTAGTAGATCTAACGAGGCACTGGTATAAATGAGCGGTAGTCCTCAATAAGAGATACTCATCTTTCCTTGTTTCTTTGTTGTGCTACATCCATTTACTTCTTTCATTACTGCTCAAACTGGGTTTTTTTTTTGTCAAACAGTCCAAAAACCCCAAATAATTGCTGTCTCAACATCATCATACATCACCATTAATACCTGAGCTAAAAGGTCTTCACTGATTGGCCGGTCTACAGCCAACAACGTTAATGACTACTTTCCTTCTCTGCCATCACCACAGGGGAACCATGACTTCTCCACAGAGCTGAGGAGAGTTTAGCAGCAGAGAAGATCCCATGAGAATGTGGCACTTAAAAACAGTCAGCCGAGCCATGAGATTAAAGCTACCAAAGGCAGCACCAGTCACACCCAGCACTGCACACAGGGTACAGGTGCCAGGTGACAGCTTTGTGTCATCACCTTATGGGCTGTGAAACTACAACTCATTCTGCATATGACACATATCAAAACTCTCAGGAAATCTGGATTATTCTTGAGAATTTACACATCACTTGGTTTACACAAACCACACACTTTTTCATGTAGGTTTACCTATTTTGTATTGTTAATTTTAAATTTTAATTCTTCACTTTTGCAGTGCTTGTATTCTGTTATGCGCCAAAACAGGATGTGAAAATCTACTTGTTTTTGATGCTGATGTGTTGATGACACAGTTGACATATATGTTGCACTTGAATCCCAAATGTATGCCCAGATCTGCAACCGTGAGGGTTCACGTGATGCTAATTTCATCATCTGCTCATATCCACATGTCCTCAAGTGTACAACATGTTAGATAACACCCAGTGTGGTATGTACAGAACGACATGCGTGTCTACTTAGGAGTACAGTCAGGCCTTAAGAATCCACCAGGGTCCCAGGACAAACTCAGGGGCTACACAGGGGAGATCGTGTAACCGTCACGTTCCTGGTTCCGCTCCGACTGCATGTCATCACCTGTTCTCTACATGCTTTCTTCTTGTCTCTCTCCACTGTCATGCTATTTACAGAGACAAGACAAGCCAAATATAAGAAATCAAATAATAAAAGGATGCGAAAATGTTAGAGTCAGACCAAGTCCACTGTCTTCATCGTCCGTCACAGAACACAGAGAAGAAGAATAACTTCAGTAATGATTCAAGCCAGTCAAGTGCTGGACGAGCGACAGGCAGGAAGCTCTGTCAACTCCACCCAAAAGTTCCTCGTACTTTTGAGGGTCCTGAGAGCTACATCCTGAACATTTCACACTAACACTAACATAACCTGTGCCACAATACTGGACGAGGACAGAGTTAAACTTCAGTTACAAAGACGAACGAGTCCAAGATCAAATTTCCCAAAGAAAATCTCCAAATAGTAGTCCTGGGTATTATTAGCCACGTTAAAGGGAAATTCCAGTGCTTTATAATCTGACATGTGTTAAATGAACAGAGGATATTTTTCAGTTGTTATGGAATTATAGATCATACCAATTTAGATGAGTTTGTGAAGGTCATGAGGAATATTTTGTGACTGATTGATTGATCAGTCGAAAGCTCCAGAAAACCTCTTGGTGGACCTCGTGCTGAGTCCATAACACTATGTATCTGTATTTATGTGTGTGTGTGTGTGTGTGTGGTTAAAGCCTCTGCCTGAAGTGTGTGTGTGTGTGTGTGTGTGTGTTCCTGCATTTGAACAGAAATTGAACACAATCTATTCACAGTCCATATTTCACTCAGACTTTACTTGTTCTTCTCTGCCTTCACCTGAAAACTTTGAGGAACACCTTCACCTCTGTGTACTCAGTCACACCTTCTGCTCTGGCGTCTTCAGCCTCTAACTTCTCCACCATAGCTCTTCAGAGAAAGGTTTATCACACCCAGTGTCAGGCTGTTGTGGTTGTTTCTTCACACTATTTACAAGTGAAGCCATGCAGTGAGAGTGTTCAGGAACAATATCAGCTAAATGACTAAAATGTAAACTTTAAATGAAAAAATGAGACATAGCTGATAAAGCCTGAACTGTTGCACCACTGATGTGATTTTGCCAAATCAGGATGAAGACCATATGGTTCCGAGAGCTGCACAGAACTGACTGGCTGCAAACTGAAAAGCTGGCTGGATTTAATGGACCGCTCCTCGTACTTGAAATTCAACACCAGTTCTATCTTCTTTTTCGATATTTTTATTTGTTGAGTGAAGTTGAATTCATGAATTTTACACCCGCAATGACGGGTTTAAATGTTTGGGTTTGTGACATGAAGCAAAAATGGACGCTCACCGAAGAAAGGTTTTCACTTCAATAGTTCAATGTTTCCCTTTCAGGAATAAGAGAGGGGTAGAATTAGGCACAATATTAAGTATTTCGGGAATTTTCTGGTTTGTTATTGTTAAGATCAAAGTAAACGCAGATATTGAGACAAGAAAAGGAAAAACAAGTTCGCTCTTGTATGTTCTTCTAAAACAAAGACATGTATTGCTGCTTTTTGTTTTCTTTCTTCATTCACATTCTCAGAGGAGCACTGAACACGCACGGAGAGCTTTACGTAACTCATATTTCGCCTTTGGCAACTGTTTTCTAACTGTTATAAATGCATATCACTGTGTCATGTTATATCACTAAACCTGTAAAACCACACGGGGTCAAAGCACAAAAGCTCCGCTGTCTGTTGGGATATCAGTCATTGAAATAGTTACATCATCAAATAAGAGACAACTGCGTCTTACTGAGGGTCTTCTTCAGCGACCAGTTTGTCCCTTCAGATGCCAGGAAGAACAAGCATTCAGACGTTCTTCCTGTATTTTAATGTCATCTGGGTAGAAAAACCTCTGACACACCATTTAAACCATCAAGAACTATTAAGACTGAGTTCATCAAATGTTTTCAACTTAAGAGTTGCAATATCGTGTGTTATACACCACTGTGAAATGTGTTGACATATGGCCAGCCTTCAAATGCACAATTCTGTGACTCAAACAGGACGTTCTGGACTGTAGTTAATCATCTCACTGGTGCCTTAAACCAACAGTAAATGATTTAACACAGGACTCATGATCTTCTTGCCTTTTACTAGAGCTTATAAAATGCTGACAATCAAATCATTGTTCATGCCATTTTTCAAGGAACATTGCTACACATTCAATGTTTCCTGCTATTCAAGCTTGAGAATTTGCTCCTTTTCTGTGAGTATCTTTTGGGTTTGGAAAGCAAGGTCAGACGAAACAAGACATGGAGCCAGAAAATTATCCTTGACAACTTCTGATTTTCCAAACATAAGTAAGCACAGTGACACTGATAATGTTGCCAGAAAAGAGAAGCAAGCCACCATATTAGATAGTTTCTCTGCAAAACTTTCCACCGTATAGTGAGGTCATGACCCACAACATCTACAAAATGAGAGAAACACTGGGTGCATTACTGCATAGAAAAACATTCACATGTTTTCCTGTAGCAGCTGAGCATCAGTCACAGTGCAGGTGGTGACAGGAGGATATTGCACATGCCAAACGTAAGTCGCCCTCACTATCTGCATACGGTTTGGACACTCACATGCATAGCATGTGATTCTCTGTGCTTCTAGCCAGGCAGGGTTTTCATGTGGTCCAGTGCGGCCCACTGGCTAAGCACGCTGTTAATTCCCCTCACTGTTGCCGACCCACAACACAACAAGTCTCAGGCCGAGCCCTTACAAAGACCGAGTTTGTCAGATCTGTGACATAACCCTAATCTCTCCGCTGTGTAGGGAGCCTCCCTGCGCCATCCCCTCCTCCTCTGAATGGGCCTTGTTTTCACTCACAGAGATGATAACTGAGATGGGAGGGAGGGAGGGAGGGAATCTGGGCTGTTATGTAACCTCCAGAGAGGAGAATGACCTCTGAGGCCTCGGACACTGTAGTCCTCCCTGCTGACGGAAGGAGCTGAGAGGGACACAGAGAATTTTCTTAACAATTTGGCTTGTTATTTCTCAGTGAGTTACAGTTTTCGACCGATAAACAATTTTATGAGGTCGTGATCCTTTGGAGGCTGAATAAAAATATGGATCACTGAATCATGAACAAAAATATGTCACAGTGAAGCACATTCTGCATTATATTAAACTGGATTAATCAGACTTTGTACCATGCTGTGAGACATTATCATTATTATCTACTGAGCATGTGAGTTTGCATGTTAGCAGCAGCTACAAGCAGATATCCATAACAACATTTCTTAGAATTACTGGTTGTGGTTGTGTGTGTGTGTGTGTGTGTGTGTGTGGTATGTCGTCTTCCTGTTTTTCAGTTTAACATGAAGTGGATGGCTGACATTCATCAAGACTTAAGAGTCCACAGCCAGACTCGCTGCACCGTGAGCCTGCACTAGTGGTGCATCGTGGTTCATGGGACCAAGATACATTAACAATGTTAACATGCAATACATCCAAAAAAAAAAAAGATATTATGATGAAAGCCAGTATGATTCATCCTGTGGGGACCATGAACATACACACTAAAGTACATGGTGATCCATCCAGTTGTTCTAGCAATATTTTATTCTTAACCAAATTGGTAAATTGACAAACCAACCAAATGATCAACTTGCTCATCCATGCTATGGCAGAAACGGCTGAAAGAAGCTGCGATGCTGCTACATATCTCACACAAATCAACAGCTTGAGAGAGGTTGTGTTTAAATTATTGTGACTAAAATGATTAGTATAAGCTGCCTGTTGGTAGAGCAACTACAAGGCAATTCAAAGTGCTTTACAGGCAGTCAGTAATAAAGGAAACACAAGGTGACAGATAAAGATACATATGTACTGAATTTGGAAGAGTAAAACAAAATAAAACAGAAGATGAGGAAGAGCTAAGCAGCAATGAGATAAATCAAACACGAGCAACGCAGCTACAGTAACAAGCTGAGTAACAGATTAACTCAGTGGTTCCTTCAAGCAAAGTGAGTCTCAGCTTGTTTATAATTGATTAGTTTTTAGTAAAAAGAAAAGCAAAGATTAAAAGCTGCATTCAGCGGCAGGCAGTATTGCAATGTGTTAGGAGTTTGTTGGGAACATCTGCCTGCTGCTGCGAGAAACAACACTACACTAAACCGTCCAGTAGCTGTGCCATTAAACTGAAACATGGAGCTAAAAGAGGCCAAAAGGCTCCAAGCTGAAGAGTTCGTGATCACTTCCTGTGAGCTCGTCACCGGCAAGCAATACTGTACTTTAATCCATTTGTAAACAACCGACTACAACAACTTTTAAACTGACAGAATCTGTGCAGCAGAAATATTTTATCTTTTCTATCTCGTGACTCCTGACCTCAATGCTTGGAATCACTGGAAAAATGTTTTAACTCTTTAGAATCAGTTTTAGAATTTTAAGTAATTTGTCAAAAAAAATGTCCAACATTTGCAGGATCCAGCTTCTCCTCTGGCTTCTGAATCTCTTCAGTTTCTTAGCTATCAATCCCACAAAATAAGGAACAAAACTCCACACTGAGGTCTTGTACGAATTTGCGATTTCATCCATAATTTTTTACTATTTAGGGACTAAACAAATACAGAAAAGAATAATCTAAAGGCATGTGTTCCCCAAAAACTGTAATTCCCACTCAACCACTGAGATGATCTCTACCTCAAACAAGTGTTTATAAAATCCCAATCTGCTCTTTCCTCACTGATGAAAGGTAAGAAAATGGAAACATCCGCTGACAAGAAACCTGATCAAGATGATCACAATCTGTGAGTGTGTTTACTTTTCCCCTTCTCCTTTTCCCTAACACACGCACTCGCTTTACATCAGGATGATGCTACGTGACAACAGGGAGGTCCAAAGAGGACGATTTTTACTTTTACTGAGGACACAAAGAAAGAATTCTCCCGTGTGTACCACAGTTTGAAGTCTAACAGGCTTGTTTGAACACGAGATGCAAACATGGAAAAGTCTCAGTAAAAGGAGGAAAACAAAATGGGTTAATTGAGGCATTGGCAAAAACCACAGACTGCTTTTCCCTCCTGTTTTACGATAAACACACACACTGAAACAAACGAGTGTGGGGGCATCCTTTACTTGACTGAGCCCAGATCGCAAGCAAGACCTGGAAAATCAGGTCTATTCTCTCATCTGAAAAATGGGTTAGCAGCAGTTCGGAGAATCTCTGCCAATAAAACACTTAGCCGACTAACAACACAATGCCTCATGTTGTTTTACAAGCTGAGTTTAGTTTAGTAGGTCAGGGAGAAATAGACAGAGAGAGCTGCGACTGTGAGGCAGTCTTTGTGCTGCAGGCTGGGCCTGAAAGGAAGGAGCACAAGTTCAATAAATACATTTTCTGTGACATTTGTTCGTTTTTTGGCTCAGGGAGTGAGCACCCACGTGCAGTTTTAGCAGTAGTACACCTGTCAGGGAAACAGAAAAATCAGCTGAAACCGCTCGACTTTCATCCTCCATGAATGAACGCAAAACATGCCACATTAACATATAACAAATGAGCACAAACTGTCCGTAACATTTGGGAAAGTGTATTGCGGGCTTTCAAGACCTGCCTCATTAGCAGATTTGGCCCTGGAATGACTTAATGAGATAATGATGGTCAAACAGCCTCCACACGAACACTGTGTCTGGTCTTTACCCTTTAACAAGTGTAAAACACTGGATCTGATGTCTAACAAGACTTTCAAGGCCACGTAATCTCATCCCAAGAATCAAAGGCAGGGAGGGAAAACAGATGAAAGTCGTCGATGCTATCAAAGTCCAACGAGGGAATCTTTAGTTATGTGACATGAATGAGACAGATGAAAAGTTCAGAAACCAAACGAAAATCCCCAGTTATAAAGAAGCAGCCGTGTTTTTTCAATGTTACTTTAAGTGGATGATATGGCCGGTGTGAACTAGCTTGATGGGTTCTGTTGTGTTTAGTCTGGTTGTCCAGTTGAGGTGCCAATGCAGATACAGTGAGAGGCCACTTAACATGGCAACACCCTGCGTTTAAATGTGACTCAGAGAAAACCAGTGTTTCTTAACCAGCCCGAGCGCAGCTGCAAACACTGGTGGAACAGTAACAGCACGAAAAACCCCAGTGTTAATAACAGTGAGTTTATTGCAATGTTTACAAAAAAGATGCAAAGCATTTAGTCTATGTTGGAGATTTATGATATTAGACAAACCCAAACCAACCACCTGAAACATAAGAAACACTAAACAGCCACAGAAAAAACACTTAGAAAACACAACATAAACACGTTCAGGAGCCATAGAGAATACTAGAACCACACCAGAGGAGATGAAAAACTTCATGAAGAATCAGCAAAGTACTATATAGCTCCATAAATACACTAAAAATGGATTAAAGCGACTTTGATGATGGAACGTTTTACTCAAACTGTATTAAATTGTACAAATAGACATTTAAAGCATCGTAAAGAAGCTTTGCATGTACGAAGTGATGTTTAATGGCGTTTTCATGTGAACTGCAGGTGTTTTTACCTCGAAGAAGTAGCGACAAAATCTCCATCCAGCAACCGCAGCTTGCAGAACAAAACTCCGTTGACAAAAGGCACAGCGGTCAGCTCCTCCAGGGTCAGATGGGTCTGAAACTTGAATTTCTTTTTTTTCACGAAGAAGGCCATTGTTTTAAAAACTGCACTCGCATAAAACACAAACACAACTAACAAAGGGGTGGAAACGTCCTATTAGAGTCTGCCTATCTGCCTAAGCTATCTGAAATGCCCCTGATACTGGCGATATTTCAGTCGGTGTTTTCATGCGAACCCCGCTTCTTCACAGATGATTCAGCACAGAAATCTGAAAACAAATCAAGTTTTCTTTGTCAATAACACGTACAAACATGGCGAACATGTTACGTTTGTGGTTTCAAAGTAATAAGAGACTTACCTAGAGACATTTCTGGTACCGAGGGTTCGACAACAGCGGTTCAACAACAGAAAGTGACAGAAAGAGACGTTTCACCCCTTGCTTCTTTTGGTACCGGGAGGAGGAACTTCGCTACAGGCGCATCAACTTGACTAAGTATACGTCGTATAGCTTCCGGTTAGCACCTTTCAGAATTAAAGCTAACGCATACAAAATTGATAAGCCTATAAGTTTCCAGATGAGTAAACTCAAGTATATTCTCGTTTATCTCCTAATTGTTATAATACGTTTTATATGGTCAGAATTGCTCATTCATACTTGTAAAATTAAACCAAAAACTGTCCCAACACTTATTGTGTGAATTTTACTTTAAAAAAGAAAGCATACGTTTTCCGCTCTCTAAATAGCTCACCCATATTGTCTTGACACAGCTCTTTGGCACCCACTCACTGCCAGTCAGACTACAGTTGGAGTGGTAAAACAGCGCCACCGTGTGGTAATAGTCTGTAACGCTGCCTAGAGTTCACTGGCGGACCACAAAAATTCCATCATAAAAAATGTGTTGTATTAATATGTGAACATCAAACTGAATTTCCTTTGATTTAAAAAAAAATATCAACATTTACCTAATTCCGATATGTCGACACAGTTTAATTTCAACAGATGTTTTCCGACAGATTTTCACTCTTGTAATCTAAGTTGTAATTTAATAATTTAAGAAATATTCTTAAAACGCCTTGAAACACTGATGAATTAAAGTAAAAAATCAGCCAAAATAAATGTATATATTTTTTATAGTTTTTTTTAGCATGAAGAAATGTTTTACAGTAAGCAGTAGATTGTTGAGTGAATTTAAGGCTCAAGTCCAGCCAGCAGAGGGCAGCAGAGTGCCAAAGCACAGCTAGATGGGCACGTACTTGAAATTCAGTATCCAGTATAATAAGTATAAGTATAAAAATATAAAGGACAAAGAAGTGCAAAAATAAAGAATATATAGGTAGTAAAAGTCTAAGCCTAGAATATATATATTATAACTATTATATAACGATGTGACAATAATAATAAAAGGTACGATTACAGAAAAAAGTATAAAGTATAAAAAAACAGTCCAAGTGGTGTGCTGAGGGTGATGGACATGCTTCATGACTGGTACCTTAAGGCAGGGAGGGTCTGTGTGATGTCTCTAGGAGCTGTACCAGGTTCTACACACAGTGATGGGATATACTGTTTTACAGGATTCACACACAGATGTCCACAGTAAAGTGTGCAGTAAAAGTTACCATCTCAGTAGACAGTTCTATAAAAATAGCATATACATATAATAATCAATTATAATTATGTGTAATACGCAATAAGACATTTCTTTTGAACTGGAACAGTGTAAGGATCTGTTTAAGCAAAAGAAAACAGAAATACAAGAAAAAAATTAAACGCACTCAACACATAGGAGTATAATTACAGTATTAGCTCAGTTTCTACAGTTTCTTTCTTTTTCAGATTTCAGCTATATGTTTATGTGACTTGACACTTGGTACAACACATGGCTGGGCATACACTGCTGATGTGATGCCGACTGTTTCTTTAATGTATCACAAGAAACAATATAATACTCAGACCATTTAGTAAAAGAGTATCCACAACACACTGTGAAAAACACTCCCCAAGTAAAAGTCTTATTTATTAAGTTAAAGTATGTATCAGCTAACTCTATCAATTGTGAAACTTAAAGTAGTCGTTGTACGGTACAATAGTGTATGTGTGTTTTATTATCTGATGTTCTTGGATTAATCCGTGTTAATGTATATGTTGTATTTTACTGCAGTAGATGTTTAAGACTGAGCTCATTTCAACTACTTTATGTGTTGTTGGTGTATTCAGCAGCACTGAATCATGTAAGATCACCATGTTTGTAGCTGTCTGTCCCTGTGAGTCCCTGCTTGAACTTTGTGTTTTCACTTCTTCACCAGCTGACAGGCTTCTGCATTGTTTAAAAAGGACAACATACTGCCTCTCACTCTGAACTCCAGCTGTAAAATGTGGTGACACAATGACAAAGTGCAGCTTTTTGGTGATAAAAAACTTCCTGTTACCTATCTGTTCCAACAACAACTTGTTAACTACCTCGAAAACACCCCAATGTGACTGTAAACCTGTACCTTTATCTGAGTAGGACAGCAGCACACTCACTGTCACATTGCTGTGCTGCACTCCTCTGAGATATCTGTGTTATTGATGATACCACGGCCCCTCACCTCTCACCTGGATTTGTGTGATCCTGCAGGTTAGGTGCTGCTGAGTCCTGTTTGTCACAAACAGACGTGTCTCTGTCGTAACGGTCGTCGTTTGCCTTCTGCTCTGTGACGCAGAGGAGTAGGCAACAACAGCAGCTACGCCAACACGTTTTTGAGCTGGTGCCTTCTGAGTTAGCAGCCGGCACAAATGTTAAAACATTTCAAGTTCTTTGAACAGTTTAACATTCGCCAAAACAGACAGCAACACTTTCAGAAAGAAATCACCAAAAGCAGACATGAGACCAGAGCTGAAATTAGCTGAATACATTTACTTAAGTACTAGTTTGAGGTACTTAATTGTAGAGGAAGTCCTCCTTTACTTAAGTGAAAGTAAACATAGCCTAAAAATACTCAATACAAGTCTAAGTCCTGAATTTAAACTGTTACTTAAGTATTAGTCTAAGTATTACTTAAGTATTATTATTATAAGTAATATTATTATAAATATATAAAATATTTTCAGCTAAACCCACTCAAAGTTCACTGCATGTTGCATGTGTGTGTGTGTGTGTGTGTGTGTGTGTGTGTGTGTGTGTGTGTTTCAATCAGTGATGGATTAAATGCAGAGAAGTAATTTCCCAGCTTGGGATTAATAAAATAAATTTTTAAAAAAAGTGTAAGTAAAAGTACTCATTGTGCAAACTAGCTCCTGTCAAAGTGTTATACTACTGTAATATTACATTATTCAGTTTTATCACTACCCAGTGCATGTAAGATACGATTTCAAATACTTTGTACTGCAATAATCAGCATGTAAGCTAATAATTATAAGTGTCAAATAAGTGTGATGCCTATATTACTACAGTATTACTACATTCCTGTACTTTTTACTGTACTACATTTATTTAACAGATTAATTAAGAGTTACGTTTCAGAACTATGTTCAGATATATAACAGATCCTTGATTAAAAACACGGAAACAAAGGAAATAAATACTAGTCTAAATACAACATCACTCAGCAAAATGCAGACATTACACGACAATAAGAAACACACAAAATGAACAAAATAGTTCACCAAACCAGCAGACAACAGTGACATAAAAAGAAAACGCAGATGTAAAAGTGAAGAAAAGAAGGAATTAAGCTATAGAATTAACTAGATATCATGAAGTGACAACAACTGGTTAGCTCTAGATAATGTGCACTTGGTCATTCCAGACAAGCATGCTGTGATATGTGAGGGAACACTGGCCATGTCTGGTTTTATAAAAACAAAGAAGAAGAGAGACAACCTGCCTGCTTTTGTGAGAATGAACCTCACAGCATCTGATGAACATTTGGAACTTTGCTCTTTGCTCTGACTGACATTTAAGCCACATGAAGAAGTGTGTGTGTGTGTTTTGTATGTGTAAACCCAGACAGGATCAGCTGACAGCCACGGGGGTTCAGCTAACAGCTCTTGGCGTTCCTTCAGCGCCATTTTTGGCTTTTGGCTCCCATCATTTGTGCCAGTTTATTTCTACAGCCTTCATCCCTCCAGTCTGCCTCAGGGCGGTTTTTACTGAGAGAACGGGCTTAGGTCTAACTACTGCACAGCGAGTGGCCAAAGTGATGCAATGCTGTCCTCAGCAGAGTAAATAACATCCAACAAAACAAAACAAAGTGTGTTGCAGAGCCAGAACAGGGTTGTTTCAGCTTCTCAAAAGCTCAAAAAAGGCTCTTGAAGTAAACCTGTTTGCTCTCACGTGTATAGCAAACAGGTTCAAGTTTTCCAAAACTCCCTCACTTTTAGTCAGAATTAAAGCTTGTTTAATATTGCATGTTTTTTCTGATACATATTTTTTTTAAATTCTGTTTTACTGCTCCATTAGTTTTGATGAGTCTGTTTCGTCTCCCTGCAAACTCGTCCTGCAGGCTAGCATAAAGCATTCGTGATTACAGTTAGCTGATATCAGTACATCTTATGTAATTTCTGAACGCAAAACAAATTTCCCTGAGGATAATAAAAAGTTGGCTTTGAAGCTTGATAGTGACACAGCTAAGCTTCCTAATATATTCTATTCCATGCCAAAAAAAATTAATAAAACTTTATTTCTTCAGAACTTGAGCTTATGTGAAAGTAATAGTTCAAATCTAGATCACCAGCCTGGAAAAGCAGGCAACTACCCGTGTTTATATGTATCAATTGGTGGATGATAATTTTATTAATTGCTCAGTTTAGGGATCTTGTACTACTCAAGTACAGAATAAAGAAAAAGGGAAGAAACTTAGATATGCAAACAAATAAAAATAGTATGCCATTACTTATATATTTTTGCAGTTGTTGCTTTACCTTAATGTTCTACCTCTTCATTAATATACCTGTTTTTTATTTTTTTATTTTAGTTATTTCTGCTTTTTGAAAGGTGCTATACAATTTTTTTTCACATTTATTTTTATTTAATCTGTTCATCTCCCATCTTGAATTGAATTTGTTTTTTGATTAGGTTATCTTGCTTCTTGATTTTTTGCATTGTTTGTAAATTGTTTTTACGACAGAGTGAAATAACGTCCATTATCATTTGGCTCAACATTTCTTTTAATTTCTTTATTTGTATATCTGCTGGTCTGGCACATGTACCGCCAAGCAACCAGTGTGTCCTTTTCTGCCACAGTTTGAATGAAAGAAAAGACGGGATTGGTCAGTGTTTCTCACGCTGGATGAAAGGAGGAACAGGATTAATTGGTCATTCTTCCTTTCCTTACGCAAGACCGAGCCGAGCCCTTCAATGGGCAGCCTCAGTGATTGGTCAGTAGTAAAATTACGTTGAATTACTGGCGGGACAGAGTCAACAGCCAATGACGTCGAGTTATTTCTGGAAGGGGCGTGGCTTTTAGTTCTTTAGAAGCCGGCGTTTCCTCACCGGCGTTTCAGTATTACACCGCGGAGTTGAGACACGTTGGTGTGCTATTTATTTATTTATTGTAGTTTCTTTTAAACTTTCCGGAGCCAAACATGCTCGGCCTGTGCCTTTACGTCCCCGTGTCTAACTCGGATCCAATTGAAGTGGAATATTTTGAGTCTAATGGACTGCCGTCGGAGCTGAAGTCTCTGTTCAACAAATTGAGCGTGTTCCTGCCGTCCCAGGAGTTTTCAACCTACCAAAAATGGCGACAGGTAAGGAAGAACATTATTGAATGTTAACTTTGTATGGTATTGTGTCAACACACTCCCTACTTAGCGGTTACAATTACCTACTTTTTAGAATCCCATTACTTTGACCGTCAGTAAATCCTTTCTTTCCGTGTGCCGGAAGGATTAGCATGGGGCAGTAAGAAGCCTTAAGAGTAGGCCGCAAAGCTGACCGGCTTCCAGAAAAGTCGACACAAGATCACATCTTTTTTTTTTTTGGTGTGAAAAACTTTTTAGTAAATGTTGATACAATGTCAACGTACATGTAATATCTTTGAAATGTTCTTCATTTTCACCCATCAAATCGAATTACCGTGAGTTATAAAAACTGAACTGATCCGGCGCGGGCTACGCTGACATGTCATTCATATTGCAGGGAAAATCCACCCTAAAAAGGAATTCATGCTATGCTATTCCAGTGAGTGGTGCTTTCTGCTGCTCGTCAACCGCCTGCTTAAAGTGAAAGGAGACCGTTTATGGATTGAATCCATTTCTGAAATACATTTTTAAAAGTCGGAAACTGTAAAATTGGGTCAACCACACAAATTATGAAGTTCAGAAATGCCAGTGGTTTGAGATGTTCAAGCATACTTCACTCATTTTGCACATGCAGTGAATATTTGCAAAATGCACATATTGTAGCATATACAACTGTTGAATGTTGATTCCATCACCTCTTTATTTATACATAGTTACCTGTTCTCTACTTTACTGTTGTGCTCTAACATGTACATTTCTCATCCTAAGTCTTGTTACTTACATGTGCATGCACCTTCTTGAAATTAGAAAAACAACTGATGAGCTGAACCTCGCTTTTGTGCTGAAGGAATGCACTGCGCTGTCACTCATGCTCCATCTGCAATCGCTGACCTGTCAGAATTTTCAGTTCTTGCACTCAGCTGAGGTTCACATTTTTTGTTATGAACTGATGGCAATGCAAGAATATTCAGTAAACATTATTTTGCTTTGAAGACTTCAGTTAGCATTTGCAAAGCAGCTGCATGAATTTATGGCTTTTCCCCTTGGATTTCAGGAGTTTCAGGAAATGGCCAGTGCGAGCACAGAACAAATATATCTTTTAGTACAGAAATAGCATAATACAAATTCTCGAAACATCTGAGACAGTATTCCCCCTTTAATCATGCTACCTGCACGTGTTTGTTCGTGTGTGCAGGTAGTTTAGTGGGAGCTGCATGGGAGAGCAGAATATCCTGCAGTGTACCATTTACTGGCCGACAGCCCCATGCCTGCACTGTGGGAAGAGGGTCAGGTATCAGACTTGGCCAGCAGACAGGAGGACTACCGGTGTCCTCATCTTGTTTTAGCTCAGGAGGCATGAGCTTGGACTGGATTAAAGCAGTTGGTGGGTTGACATACAGTTGAGGTCGAAGATAGACCAGAGTGTTACTACCTAATCCCCCCCGGTCCTGGAGAAACGGACGTCATACCAGTCATTCAAGACTGCCAAGAGCAGAGCGGCTTAGCAAATGGGTCATAATGCTGTCCTGTGGGGTCATGAAACACAACCTGGGTAACCTTTTTAAATCTCCACTCATATTCAGGACTGTGCATGGCTTTAGAGTACATAGAGTACATACCAGAACTGTTTTTTTTTTTTTTTTAAGCGACAGATGATTTCTCTGCAAGATGTTATCCACTGTTCAAACTGGTTTCTCCCTAAAGCCATATCAAATCAGTGTGACGGCCATACTGTATTTGCATCTTTCTCAATAAAATGTAATTCTTAGTCTAACAGCCTAATTATTCCAACTGTAATGTTTCCTCTTATCTGATTCTAAAAAGAAAATCATGTCTCATCACTTGTCTATCTTGCCTTTCAGAAAACCTTAAAAAGGGAAGAAAATACTTCAGATGAGCAACTGGACTTTGAGGAGTTTGTTCAGTATCTACAAGACTATGAGAAAGACCTGAAGCTTGTGGTGAAAAGCATTGACAGGAAGAATGCAGGTATGAGTCTGCTGCCACAGACAAGTTGCGGTTTTCGCTTTGTTGCTAATGTGTCAATGCTCACTTGGTTTCATCTTTCACATTGTCAGTAGTTTCCCTACTTCTTACTCCAATTTGTTCTTGTTTCCTTTAAAGGCCGTGTTGATCCTAAGGAGTTCATGCAGTCTCTTCGGGACCTCGGTGTGCATATTTCCCCGCAGCATGCGGAAAAAGCCATTAAAAGGTAATTCATTGATCCATTTTGTCTACTGCAATCTTGGATTGTTGGATTGAGGGACTCTGTATCTTACTTTTGTTTTGTATCTTCTTTAAAGTATGGATACAAATGGAATGATAACTATCAGCAGTAAAGACTGGAGCAACCAACTCATGGTGGAGAAGACGGAGAACATTCCTGAGATCATCCTCTACTGGAAGCACTCTACGGTGAGTTCAGAACCCTGCACTGAACCCACAGACAGCTGATCTGTACAATGGTGTTCTTTCACTACCAGAACCCACACAGGGAAGAGTTCAATCTTTAGTTTGACAAATTTAAGTTATTTTAGAAAGAGTCAGAAAATTGGACTGCTGGTGTCAGAAGTTGTTGCATAATTTCTCAGATGTGCTATTTTCACCCAGTCTTAGATCTGATAATGGTATCGCTCAAGCAGGGACTAGTCAAAGTGCACAGGGTGTTTCGCCTTCCTCCTGTCTCGAAAAACAGGTCAACTGAAAAAGCAAAGTCCCTGAAAGGTTCGATCCTCACAAGTTGTGCGTCAGCAATTAAGCTCTATTAGGCTATGAAAAGGACCCATGGTCCCAATGGGGAAGGATTATGTCTGAGGGATTTGTCAGTTTGTCTGGCTCTTATGTAAAAAGGAGCAGCCACAGCAGTCAATTGGAGCAGGTGGAGAGTGAAGTGGCACAGCTCCTGCAGGAGGAGTTTGTGGTCTTGGGTGTTGTACATGTTATTTCAACGCTGTGGCATCTAATGTATTCAGCAGCCCAGATTTTGTACAGAGGAGGCACTGAGGGGCTGAACGGAGGCCAAGAATAGAGCTGGAGTTAGTCCTCCTGAGAGCCAAATTGCTGATGAAAGATGAGCTGCTGGATCATCTGAGTTTTCAAAAATAAAATCTTGTGTTTAATGATCCTTATGGTCTCATGTTTAATCCCCACAACACAACCAGCATGTCCCAGAGTGATAATGAAACACGATGTCATGCTGTTGATGCAGCCTAATTAGGGAAGGTCAATAAAGCAGGTGTTTTATTAACTTAATACATTTATGTAATAATTATGAATCCAAAGTAAAAGTGAGTCTTTACAGAATGAGATACAAAAAGTGGATAAGAACTGGTAGAGATTCAAAGCCTGTAGGTTTAGACAGATCCAGTGGTAACCCACGTCCACTTTCTGCTCTTGACCTGGATCCTTTCGAAACATGTCTCCTTATAGACTTGAGCCTTTTGCCCTTTGATATTTGAGCCATACGTTTAATGAGGCCCCACATGCAAAGCATTGCAGTGTCTCCATGATTAACAACTGCAGTCAATTAAACATTGATCTGTCTGTGAAGACTGTCCTGAGTCTCAACGAAGGTCGCAGATTTTGACCTGTTTACTGGAACATGGACCTGGTGATGCAGATATTTGCCTGTCACACAAGTCTGCAGTCATGTGCAGTTAACAAGAAAAACATTCAGACAGTACATGTCCAGAGCTTCGGTTCTCAGTGCCTCTTTGTGAGGATTATTTTATTGGCTAACAGGATGTTTGAAAAGTATAGGAACTCCAACTGACAGCTGCTGGTGGTTGCAAAGACAAACAAATTAAAAAAAATGAATATGAAACATCTGCAAGTTTTCCCTTCGGCGCTGACATCTAGCCTGTTTTCTTCTTCTTCTTTCTTCTTCTGTCATGTCTTCTTGACATACAAAGAGGAAGTGAAAAGAGTTTTCTCAGTGGCATTTTTCAAGATCCTACCATATACCTAACAATCCATGTGTCTCTGCCTGGCAGATATTTGATGTGGGTGAGAATTTGATGGTGCCTGATGAGTTCACTGTAGAGGAGAAGCAGACTGGCATGTGGTGGAGACACCTGGTCGCAGGTGGAGGAGCTGGAGCAGTTTCAAGGACCTGCACCGCCCCCCTGGACAGACTCAAAGTCATGATGCAGGTAGGACAACCAAGATGAGGTTGAATAAATCATGTTAAACCTCAAGTTTTACACAAACTGAAAAGGTGGCACTGAAGTAAATTGGGGGAAATATGAACTAACAGATCTTGACTCTGGGAATTGGACAATGTGTGGAGGAAGTTATGGAAACTCATCTTGCTCATCATTTGCAAGTGTGTGTGTGTGTGTGAGAGAGGTGTGACCCTCTTGTTTTATTGTACATCATGGTCAGATCTGCCTTATTCTGAAGCAGAATCAAGAAATCTAAGCTCTAAAAATAGAATTTTGAATAAGGAAATGTTAATGAGATTCTCCTTGAGGTTATAATGTCACCAGTTACTCCATAAGAAACTTTGCTTAACAGCACATTGCCTAAGAGCCATAAACAAGTTAATGTTTAATATACAGTGTGTAAGAGCAGGGTCCAGAGTCCAGGGGTCGACTGTGTGTTAAAACCTTTCTACACTAGTGACCAATGATGGCTTGCATGCAGTCATCACACCCTCTGCTGCGTAATCGTTGTGGCATTCAGTGGGATGAAGGTCTCTGCGCCGATTCAGGATCTGTGTCAATGGCCCTGATTTGCGTCAAGTGGAAAGTCGAATTCGAGACGACCTTGTCAACTTTGAGCCCTATTGACTAGGAATTATATACTTTGCTTATTTTCTCTTTAACTAATTAAACAGACCTAGTTGGACCCGTTTTTGGGTCAAAATGAAATCCTGGCTAACTTGGCAGGTGCCCAGTTTTTAATCTCGGAATTCAGCTGCCACCTTAATTATTTCATCAGCCAGTAAAATCAAGTAAAATCTTGATGCAGTGCAAACAGAGGTTTCGAGTTGCTCTTGGTCAAATAACTCCATCATATTGATGTCCGGGCGGCACGGTGGTGCAGTGGTTAGCACTGTCGCCTCATAGCAAGAGGGTTCCAGGTTCGAATCCCGGTCTGGGCCCTTCTATGTGGAGTTTGCATGTTCTCCCTGTGCCTGCGTGGGTTTTCTCCGGGTACTCCGGCTTCCTCCCACAATACCAAAAACATGCACATTAGGTTAATTGGCTACTTTAAATTGCCCCTAGGTGTGAGTGTGAGTGTGTGTGGTTGTCTGTCTTTGTGTGTTGGCCCTGCGATTGACTGGCGACCAGTCCAGGGTGTACCCCGCCTCTCGCCCGTAGTCAGCTGGGATAGGCTCCAGCCCCTCCGCGACCCTGACGGATAAGCGGTATAGAAAATGGATGGATATTGATGTCCTTTTCTTTCTCAGGTTTATGGATCCCGAACCAACAACATGTGTATCATGACGGGGCTGATGCAGATGATCAAAGAGGGTGGTATGAGGTCACTGTGGCGAGGCAATGGTGTGAATATCATCAAAATTGCCCCAGAGTCTGCCCTCAAGTTCATGGCGTATGAACAGGTATGACAAGTGACTCAACTCAAATGTATAATCTGTGACACTTGATGTTCTTGATGGTCATCCCCTGATGTGCGTTCTCTCTCAATTGGTTGCTCCAGATTAAACGTTTAATTGGCAGCGATAAGGAGACTCTGTGCGTCTTGGAGCGATTTGTTGCCGGATCTCTGGCTGGAGTGATTGCCCAGAGCACAATCTACCCCATGGAGGTGATCACTGCTCTAATTACATCTGCTTTAAAAATGAAAAGGCGTCAGGAAACCTTATTAACCTCATTATTGATGTACCCTCAGGTTCTGAAAACCCGCCTGGCTCTGAGGACGACCGGCCAGTATTCTGGTATCTCGGACTGTGCCAAGCAGATTTTCAGGAGAGAAGGACTTGGAGCGTTTTATAAAGGCTACATCCCCAACATGTTGGGTATCATCCCCTACGCAGGCATCGACCTGGCAGTGTATGAGGTGAGCAGACATTAAAACCTACAGTGGGTTTATTTTTGCTTTTCTTACATTCTTTAGCCATGTCTGTTTGTATTTCTATTTTATCACCCTGCTAATAAACTCAGGCACGTAACTTTCTTTCTAACTGAGCCTCTAATCAGAACAAGAATGTTTCAGCTATAAATTCACAACATTTACTCTTGCTTGCCTTAACTTGCCTTTCAACTTTGCACGGTGATTTAAAGCACTGAAGCAAACGCTGTTTTATATTGTAATAAAGTGTTTTTTATTCATGTGATATTTAAAACCACCAAGAGGTTGTATTAAAACACATGGAGATGGCAGCAAATGCATGACTGTGTTACATAACAGAATCTGAATGAATGAATGAACAAGTGACATAACACTGAGAGAAAAGGGTGCAAATACAGAAACATGGTTGGGGAGAATGTGCTCTATCTCATTTTGTACTCGTGGCCTCCTCAGACGCTGAAGAACAGCTACCTGCAGCAGTACGGCATCAACAGCACCGACCCCGGCGTGTTCGTCCTACTGGCCTGCGGCACCGTGTCCAGCACCTGTGGTCAGCTCGCCAGTTATCCTCTGGCTCTGGTCCGCACCCGCATGCAAGCCCAAGGTGAGTCCCCTGCACCTGATATACTCCACTGATGCTAGTATTTTTTACGTAGCTGTGTCCTAGCTGGAACATTGTGTGTTTTGTTTTTTTTTTGTTTTTTTTCCCCAGAACAGTGTGTTTGTATAACCAGTTGTTTCTGTCTTGATAGCTGCAACAGGGGGCAGCCAGCAGGTGACAATGACTGGTCTCTTCAGGCAGATCTTACAGACTGAGGGCCCGACGGGGCTCTACAGAGGCCTGGCCCCCAACTTCCTCAAGGTCATCCCCGCCGTCAGCATCAGCTATGTGGTGTACGAGCACTTGAAGACGCAGCTGGGAGTGACATCACGATGAAATTCACTCTGTCATTGTCACATGCCTTCAGAGATTGAATGTGACAAGTGACCCTCACACCTTCCTACCAAAACACCCCGCCACCACCACCTCCACCTCCCCTCCCTCTCTTCCCACACCCAAGGCTAAAGCTGGGGAATCCCAGGGACCTTTTGGCCCCTCTGTGGGTTCGTGGAGTCTTCTCATTCTGTGAATGTCAGCTGACGAAAGACGAGACCGGACGCTGAACGTTGGAAAGGCCAAAGTGGAGGATATGGACTCTGTGAGCTCAGAGTGTGACTGCTGCTATTTATGTTTTAAAGAAATTGTGTTGAGAGCTGAAAGGAGAAACATGAGGAATGTAAGTGACTATAAATCGAGGACCAAATATTTTGCTCTTCCTGCCACGTGCGTTTTGGTGCCTGAGCAAATGTCCTTTTTTGTTCATGTTGCTGTGAGACATTGCAGGCTTTGGTCAGTCAGTCAGTAAAAACTGCACCACCAGCACTGTGTTAAAGTTTCTCTGAAAACAGTTGCCCTAAAGAATACTTGGCAGATATAGCATTAATAAGCTCTTTAACAGTTCTGCCTGAAGGAAGCAATGATTGTGTTCCTAGCTGAGAGGATTTTGCACATGTGAGTTTGATCTCTCTCCACCCTTGTCCTGAATGAGTGAATGACTGCTTGCGGAGTATTTATTTCCATCCATTCTGTATTTATTATTTTATTGTCTATAAGAGAGGAGGTATAACGCTGCATGTTTCTTGTCTGAAGAGCCAAATATGCAATTGATAAGTTTTAAAATGCAGTGTGACTGTATTCAGGGTGGAACACTAACACCAGGCAACAGCCTTAACATGTGGCTGTCATACACTAAATGAAGTTGTCTGGTGAATGTCAAGAGTTGGAGTTTGTACTCATGAGTCATTGTGGCTGGTGTTTGAGTAACTGAAAAATAGCTTTGTTGGCACAAACAGCTTCAGATTATGTCTGTTAATGTGTTATTTAAAGGTATAAATGTCTTAATGTTCACCTCAGGTTTAAGGGCAGATTATTGTTTAATTCACAGAAGAGAGTATACTGTTATTTTTCTCTTTTTTTTTTTTCACCACAGCATTTATACCTGGAAAAACAAGGGCTTGAAAAAAATGAGCGACATAATGCACTTTAATCAATGCAAGGGCTTCTGAACAGGTGTCATATCAATCCAGGTACTTTTTCGTAAAGAATGAGTTTTAGTATTATTTTAATGGACCATTTTGATGCAAATAAATGCAAGTTCTTGTAATGATGAGTCTCGGATTTTTTATTTATTTTTTTTTTTGTCCAGTTCTGTTCAAACGGCGATCACACTGTCTTGACCCAGAGAAAATCAGCTGGTGTCATTTTTAGTTATGAGGGGGTATGTATAAAATATGCAGTCTTCTTGGCTGTTTGTTCTGTGTGGAAAGTTTGGAATATGATTATTGCTTTTAAGAAGTATTTTCCCACATATAGGTCAAGTGACAATGCATGTGACAAACAAAGAAGTGGAATTAGATGGGGGATTTTTGATATTGTGCAGTGATTTGGAACTAAATGGTATTCAATGAAAACATCTATTGATTTTTCTTAATTCAGTGACACCCTGCTGCAGGCTGAGTAATAATCATCATGGCTTTATAGCATGTTCTGAATTACAGTAGCTTTATGATGTCTTTGTGTCCTATATGAGTTATTAAGTTCTGACTTGTACATAGATTTCATGTCAGTGTCCAAGTAATAATTACTAGAGCCACACTGCTAAATCAGCTGGCATTCATAAGACATGAACACAGCTGCACGAGCAAGTGAAGAAGAAGAAGAATCAGCTTTATTGACAGTGTATGTATTTTTACATACACACACTGAATGCGTCTTCTGCATTTGACCCATCCTCAGTTGAACACACACATGCAACACCTGGCAAATTACATGCAGTGAAACACACACAGGAGCAGTGGGGTTAAGTGCCTTGCTCAAGGGCACATCAGCCGGCTAATGGAGGGGGGATGCATTTTTCACATTAATCGCTCCACCACACCCAACTTTTTCCTGCCTGTCCATGAAAAACCAGTGTGTAATCAAGGCTTATTGTCACATGTTCATCCCACCCAAATTACAAAAATCTGCCTTTTCAGTCTCCATTAGTAATACTGATGAGCAGAGATTGGATTTTGACATATTAACCACCAGCTCCCAACACAATGGAAGTGAATGCAAGTGTCTGTTGTTCTGGGAAAACCATGGAACATGTTTATTGGGACTGTTTTTCCAGTAAGAAGTATTCCGGAGAATAGTTTTGACGGTATGTTCAATGAATTATTCCTTGAGAACATTTTTCTTGATATATGCCTCCGCTGAATTTGAGAAGAGGCAGAAATCAGATCTTAAAAAGTATAAATAAAGCTAAAACTACCTACAAGAAAAGATACCCGTAAAAGTAGAGAGAAAATATTGTTTTTGTGTGTGTTTTGTTTGCTTGTTTAATTTTCGTGATCTGATCCTTTAACGTTGCCCTGACCTTCACATGCACACAGTAATAAGGTGGATGTAAGTTATATAACAGCATTACAAATGCCCTAATATACTTTAAACTGCCTCACAGTAATATTAGCATGCGCACAAATTCAACTAAATGAACTGCAAAGAAAAAAGTAAAATTGCTTTACTTGAAAAAGTGAAACAGTAATTTTCTGGAGAGTCTTGGCTGATCAGCAATTTCCAGAAACTTCAGGAAGTTTCTGTTCAGTGCAGAGAAGCGACAGCACAGTTCTCTGTACTTACGAATAAATTATAAAAATGAGATGGCTGACTTATTAAACGGTATGACTCATTTGTGTGTTGCTGACATGACAGACGTTTTAGTAAAGATATTTCACATAACAGTACTTTTTGTATGGTTATTTTGAGACCTTTAAATTGTATTATATTCATACAATGTGGAAATTATATGTAGGCCTAGAATTAAGGCAAAACAGAAAACAGTAGACACTTTAACGGGAAGGGATTACATTCTGAATAGTAAACAGTGTTGTTATATAATTTGGGTTAATGTAGGATTACTATTGTTAAAGCTCGTTTGACTTTTTCGCACCGGGTTCAATATACGTGTTTTGTCCTACGCGGCCTCCCGTATGACAACAAGGAAGCAGCGACGTATGGGTACTCCATAAGCTTCACAACTATGTGTTAGCATAATTAAAATGTATTCTCTTTTAACGTAACGTTAATTACCTCACCTATGTTCTTAGAAAAGTGGTAACACGCCTAACCAGCTTTAGCTAGTTCGCAGCGGTGCTAGTGAAAGATATTAGAATGGCGCAGAACATGTTTCGGACCGGGTTTCTGGTTCGTGCCACACACACCCTGCTAACTTGGGTCATAACCCTCACACTGTTCCTGCACAACACCGGTAAGTCCACTCAAGCCGGGACAACTTTCTACTTGTTTAGTCCCGGGGAGGTTGTAGGATTTGAAACCCTGGGGTCTTAAACAAGTACATTTAGTACTTCCCTGGCCCATGCAGGTGCCCCACTGTTGTTACTCATATTTATCAGGTGCTGCTTTAGCTTTATATGGATCCTGAAAATCCTGAAAAATACCTCTATATGGGCATAAAATGGATATTATTTATGCTTCATGTTATTTTTATAAATAAAAGATCAGAAAGACAGAAAAGGTTATGGGTTTGCTTATTTATTACATGGAGATGAAGATCATATTATATATTCCAGAGATTTAGTATTGCATTTCCATAAAGGAAGAAGACTTGAATGAGACAGATGCAGCAACAGAGTGCTAGACATCCTGAATTTAGTCACAAGTAAAATAATGTTATTTGAGGAAGCATATCGTCCTGATGTTTGGTTATTGTAATGATGTGTTGATACACAGCTTTTATATTGTATTTCTCCAGTCTGAAGACGTTTATATTACAGTTAAATCCAAGTTTCTGAAATCTGAATGTTCGAGACCACATTATCCAGCTGTATGTTAAATTTCATATTGCATTGGAAGCACTAATAATAATATCTATCAGTGTCAAGAGCATGAAAAAAAACATATTTGGCAAGACTGTTGACTACTGTTTTTGTGCATGTGTGTACAGATTTGAGAAAGTGTGAGGAACAAGGAGAGCTGTTGCTCCCGGTTCTGTTCTTCCTCCTGGTCGTGCTGTCAGTGCTATTATATTTTGCTGTTTCTTTAATGGACCCTGGCTTTGTTCTCACTGACACTGTCAAGGTGAGATCAACTAACAAAATCAACATCACAAAAATCAAGCAGACACAGAAATCCTGATCAGTTATTGCATTGCGGGAATTTTGCATGCAGTGGTAACTCTTTAGCAGCTAATTCTGTTATTGTCACATATTTTACAGCCTGATGAAGTTGATTTTCTTAGAGTACTGAACTGTATTTCAAGAAATTGCTACTTTGTTGGTAGAAATTTATCTAGAAACTTATACTGTACTATAGGAAATGGTCAGTAGTGATGGTAAGTACATGTGATTTTTAATAAACAGAAGAAAGCATGCTGTAACATGGATATACTGTCTTTTAAGTTAAGGTCACTTCGGATGGGCTGTGTGTATGTGTGTGTACATGTGTGACCCACATCAGTCTGTGTTTTCCAGGGTGTTCAGGGTTCAAATGAGGAAATGGAGTCGATGATTCCTCAGTCTTCGACCCCTCGGCTGCGTCGCTGCGGATACTGCCTACTGCAGGTAACCAGCTGCTTTCTCAGCAAGTCCATGCAGTCACATATTTGCAGCAGTTTACGTGCTGTTTTCTTTTCAGCCTTTCCAACTCAAGCACAGAGTTTCTTTTCCCCTTAACTGTGTTTAAAACATGTGTGATATTCCCGTGATGTTATTGTATTTATATTGGACTGTGTTTATTTGAATTTATTTTTGTACTGGTTTGCAGCAACTTTGACAAAATTACAATCTGGCAACATGTGCTCTGTGGTGGAACATCTTGCTACCCTGTTGTTTGATGACTCAGATCAGTGCAATCAGGGGATCCCACTTTGTTGAAGAAAAAATACAGTATTTTGACATACTGCTTATATTCACTGCTGCTTTCTTTACATTCTCTAAATTTAGTTTATATAGTAGTTTATGTCATTTTAGGTTGATAGTAAGTAAATAAGTAATATTAACTCAGTTTCAATCATATCTTGTAGATTACAGCCATCCATTCAATGTGGATCTGACATAACAGAGACTAATATTTGAATAAGTATAGCTGTCTACTCAGGCCTCAAGGTATTGTTTTATTGTATATGTTCTGTAATCATTCTAGGCCAAATCGGTTTTCCATCACTGTTTATTTCTTTATGAATAAATGTGACACAGATTGCATTTCATTCTATGTGATATTTAAAAGGTCTTATCTGCATAGAATGCGTTTAGACATAATACATAATGTAGGTCATCCACATTTTGGCAGCACACAAAGCAAAGTACCGTACATAACTGTTTTAGCAGTGTTTTTCGGCAAGAACTATTAACATGTGACACTCATGGTGCACTGAAGCTGCTGCTCTGTCTTTGTCTGTCTCTGTCTCTCTCTTTTTTCAAGCAGCAGCCAATGAGAGCGAAGCACTGTCAGACGTGTAAACGCTGCGTTCGTCGCTTCGACCACCACTGTCCCTGGATCGAGAACTGTGTTGGAGAGAGGAACCACCGCTGGTTCATCATCTACCTGCTGGTGCAGCTGCTTGCTCTGCTGTGGGCTCTTCACATCGCTCTGTATGTCTGCTGAACACTCCCCTGTCTGTATGCTTTAAGATAAAAGTTTAAATACTTGCAGCCTCAGTTTGCCTTCTACGTATGAGTCAGTGAAAAAATGATCACACGGTGACAGTGTACTCTGTTCTGCAGGTTTATCTCTGCAACATTAGGAAACACTTGATATGTTGAGAGTAGACTGATTGCTTTTCACATTTGGTAAACAGGTGTATTTCTCAAGTGCAATGTCAAAGTTCAAGTCACTCTCATTTCAGACTGACATTTACCGATTTGTTTAAAAGGCAAAAACGCCATCAGCTTTGGATTTAAGGGTTGAAAGGATCCAAGATGTAAGAAAGGGCCAGCCTACGTTTTGTCTTAAAAACATTTCAGTGGTGGTGTTGAATCTCTTTCTCAGTGAACAGTTTGAATTGTATTTTAAATAATAAACCAATATGAGGATGTGAGGAAGTACGGTTACAAGCCAGTAACTAGACCCCAGAAACTGCATCACAGTGAATATGAATGATAAATAAACCGAAACAACAATGAGAGTAGCTGGGCACGTTGTTTGAGGAATACAAATACTAAGAGTTCTGGTAAGTGTGTCTCTGTGAAGTATCCAAGTCACCAAAAACAACAGCAAGGGCAGAAGAAAAAAGTTTACCATGCCCCGGGGAAAAAACGTTCCTCCCCTGTATATTCTGTGATTGATTGATTTGTTGTTCTGTACATTCGGAATGGGATAACTAAAGACAACTCAGTTTATTATTTAGTTTATTTTTAGAAAGTTTCAGCTGTTGTCTTATTTAACCCAACAAGTGAGATTATTTTTACCTGCCAGAAGAGTGCCATGCTTGCTTTTTTTGTGATATCAGAGCATTTGCATTACTATACTAAGTATTCAGAAGACAAGATTTCTGCCAATATACTGTCAATACATTCTGTATCCTTTGCTAGGACTTTTTTCACATTCATAAGTCTAATCTAAATGATAATGAATGAATATGCCTCGAATAATGAATATACCTCTCACATACACATGGGTGTTAAATCCACAGAACCAAGAATCATAAATCTAATCTATATGTATCCATGTATAACCTAAACCTGAGCATAACCACATGATTGGTGGTGAAGCGAATGACGGGTACTGTACACAGCTTGGAGAGCCTGTCAGGCATTGTTCAGGGCAGAGAGACCCTTGTAAATAAACTTCACTACTGGTGGAATTTCTTCTCAACAGATATGTTTATTTTTCAGGTCAGGCATCTCACCCAGGGTCACATGGGAGCTGTGGTTCAGAGTGAACGGATTCCTGCTGGCAGCCCTGGCCGTTGTTGGCATTTTCTCTGTCGTGGTGGTGCTGCTGCTGGGCTGCCATCTCTACCTGGTTTCCATCAACTGCACCACCTGGGAGTTCATGTCTCGTCACAGGATCTCGTACTTGAAGAACTGCGAAAATGAGGAGAACCCTTTCGACCGCGGGGTCTTCTGCAACATGTGGCATTTCTTTTGCATTTGCAGGATGGTGATGTGGGAGCAAATGTACCACAGAAACACCCCAAGTTCTGTTTGACCTCTAGCCAGATGGCATATGGCTGTCTACACCAGTCAGACAATCCTTTCAGGGAAGGAAAATCATTTTCCAGTCTCAGTGGCAGATATTTAAAACTTACTTTTCCTTCTGTGTTGAACTTTGCAACTGAACTGGACCATAAAATCTTAGATATCATTAAATGTATATTTGTAGAGCATACAGCATGTAGAGCATGCAACATACAGTGCTAACCTGATGTTGAGCAAATCACCTTAATTCACACAGGTTTTTGATACAAATACCATGATACCTTGAGCTCAAATGTGTTTTAACCACATTAGCAGTGTGACTTTCATGTATGCATTATAAGAGCTGGCTACCAGACCCAAAGATGGCGCCTATTCAGTCACCTGGCACATACATCAAAACAAAGTTTCTAGCTTTCAGGTTTACTCTCTGTGTATGCGACGCGGTGAATAGGAACAGCAGTGTTCCTCCCACGTGCCCCACCCATGAGTTCCCACTCAGCTCATAGACTTTACATTGTGGTGCATCATGGATTTTTAAATCACTTTTCTCGGCTCGAGGGAAGTTTACAAATACAAAACCTCCATGGATCAAAAATTCACAACAGAATGAGTCATAATTGACCGTGTTTGTAGTTTGAGTTGTCCTGTTAACAGTTTTACAGACATCTCTTTTTTTTGATGTGATCTATGGGGAAAATGATTTTTGGGCTAGGGGCGGCACAGTGGTGCAGTGGTTAGCACTGTCGCCTCATAGCAAGAGGGTTCCAGGTTCGAATCCCGGTCTGGGCCCTTCTATGTGGAGTTTGCATGTTCTCCCTGTGCCTGCGTGAGTTTTCTCCGGGTACTCCGGCTTCCTCCCACAATACCAAAAACATGCACATTAGGTTAATTGGCTACTCTACATTGCCCCTAGGTGTGAGTGTGAGAGTGTGTGGTTGTCTGTCTTCTGTTTTTGGCCCCTTGACTGGCGACCAGTCCAGGGTGAACCCCGCCTCTCGCCCGTAGTCAGCTGGGATAGGCTCCAGCTACCCCGCGACCCTGACGGATAAGCGGTATAGAAAATAGATGGATGGATGGATTTTTGGGCTACGGGGGAATTTAGATTGATAAATATACTTTATTGATCGCAAGCTGGGAAACTACTGGGTTTTTTGTGTGGTTTTTTTTTTAAGATAGATATCAGCATTCCCTCACAGGGAATTGAACCCGGGCTGTGGCAGTGAGTGCGTGGAATCCGAACCACTAAACCACCAGGGATTTGTCTGCAGCACTGTTATTGGCTACTTGAACATAATGGGAAGCAAGGCTGAGTGATGGGAATGTATCCAGGTCTTAGGGTGGCTTTGGGGATGGCAGTGTTGGTGTATTTTTTCCTCAGATAAAAGAGCTGATGATGTCTTCTCTTCAATACACCTCTACTCTAATAGCTTACATGTATTTACCTTGCCTTGCAAATATCAACTTATTGCTGTAGAGGAGGTTTTGAAAAGGCTGCTTGAAAAACACAAAGTTGGGTATAAGGTTATTCTATACTAATTTTCTGGATATTTAGTTGAAGGAAAGATGAAAACCACTGATTTAAACATTTTTTCCTCAGGTCTGTTCACCATATTTTCTTCTGTAAATATTTCTGTTGTTGCTTTGTGATAGTGGTGATTACACATTACAACACTAATTTATGCCTTTTTAATTAATATCTTGTGCCTTTGGTTTAATGTAACTTGTATATTGCTGTAATTATTTTTTTCTGGTAAAAATGAACTTAACTGCAATAATCTTCACACAGAGAGCCAAATTACTGCATTTGCTCTGTATGTATGTATTTTTTTTCTAGGAATGTATAAATATAAAAACCTTCATGGATTTAACACTAATTAACAGTAATAATCAACCTCGTTTGAGATGACTGTCAACAAATTCACACAAATTGCCTTTACAATGGTAATGATTTTAGTTAATCCTTGTACTTCAAGGCATGTAGTACAAGAGGTATCCTTCCTCCGTTACTCTTCCATTTTTATCCTGTTAAAGAGTGTTTCTTTGCTCAAATCGAAGGTCTTAGAACAGAGGGTTTACTATATGTACATTTAGACTATAAAACTGAATCAACTACATTTATGTCAGTCCTGTTACAACTGTCAGTCATTGTTTCAAACCTGTTTCTAAATGACAAGTTCTCATTAAATACCTGCAATTTAATAACATCCCATCAGCCTCAGTTGTAATAATTAGCTAATGTTAGCATGCCAACACACTAAATGGTGACCATGGTAAACATATTAGCTTTCCATCAGCATATTAGTCTTCTCATTTATTATATTAGCATGCTAAGATTGACATCAACTTCAGAGTACAGCAGTGCTTTAGTACACCTTCACAGAACTGCTAACACGAGCTTGTTTTCTTTTTAGTTCTCAATGTATTTTATTTCCTGTTGGTCTGGATAATCAACAGACCCTGCTGTCTAAGGGCACAAAAATGTATTTTCACCCTAAGAGAGAAAAGGTCCTACATTTTACAACACATTTTTTACAAACTTGACTGTACAGCTACTAAATCAAAAAAATATATATTCATGAAGAAACTGTATTTATTCTATTTTTTTTTATTTACATGTGTATATATGTGCGTGTGATTTTTTTTTTTTTTAAGATCCATTTATCAGCCTGTTTCTTGGATGATTTTGGATTTGTGGGGAAACCAGAGCACCTGGAGAAAACCCTGCTGTCTGTCAGGACATTAAATCAAACTGCTTTGTTGGTGTTGTTGTGTTGGTGGATGATGGCATTGATGATTTTCCTACTCCTTTTTCCACTTCTCTGGTTTCCTCAAGCCGAGAAAGTGACGCGTTCTTTTCCAGACGGAAGGTGTATTTGTCTGGAGAGTCTCAGAGATCTCGTCCACCTCCTGGAGTTCGAGGGCTGGTGCATCAGAGATGGACTCCTGTTGCTCGCACAGCAGCTCCTCGGATGCCTCAGTTTCTTTCTTGGGCTCCATAGCAGGTGCAGGGAGGGGCTCATCCTCACGCTTCTCCTCATGCCTGGCGACCTTTCTTGGAAGGCAGTAGTCCTCTTTATCAGCCTCAAGCTCAGTGTAAAGTAGCTGGTTGCGTGCAATCTGGATGCTGAGCTGAGATTTCAGCGCCCCCACCTCTCTCTCAAAAAGTCTCTCTTTCAGTTTCAAGTTCTCCCTTTCCTCTGCCATAGTTTGACAGAGGGCTTCCTTCTCGGCCTTCAGTTTGTTAATCGTACTCCAGCCTTCTGAAAGGCTTTCTGAGTGCTGCTGTCTGGCAGTGAGTACGACAGTTTCATACTTTTGGCTGATCTCTTGGTATGAAAGTCTGATCTTCTCCAGTTCTTCTTGGAGAAGCTTGTTTTTCTCTTTCTCTTCCTGGAGCTCAGCTGATGATGTCTTCTGGCCGTGGATGAGCGCTGCTTGCAGCTGCGCATATTCTTTTTGTGAGACAGTCTTCTGCTGGCTCTTCTTCTCTAGCTCAAGCTGAAGGGCACTAGCCTGCTGTCTGATGTTGGCAACCTCGGTTTCATACCTTAGGTGGTCCTCATGGTATGAAACTTTGATGCTGTCCAGCTCTTGTTGGAGAAGTGCTTTCTCTTTATTTGCCGCCTGAAGTTCAGCAGTGAGTGTCTCCTGGCTACGTCTGTGTGTCTCTTGCAGTTCCTGGTAATATTCTAGAAGGATCTTCTTCTGCTGGGATTCTTTTTCACGTTCACACTGGAGGGTGTCAGCTCGTTGCCTGATGCTGATGATCTCAGCCTCTGGTTGACTTCATGGTGCGAAGCGTTGATCGTCTCCAGTTCTGCTTGGAGAACCCGGTTCTTCTCTTTCTCTGTCTGGAGCTCAGCCGTGAACTTCTCCTGGCTGATTATGTGTGCCACTTGCAGTTCCTCGTAATCCTTATGAAGAACTTTTTTTTTCTTCTCTCTGGTGGTATCTCTCCCTTGAGCGGCAATCTTGGCAGTGCTGAGAGTGTGAGGGCTACTGTATGCTTTCAGCCTCTCCAGCTCTCTCTTTGTTTCTTTGCCTTTGTTGATGAACATTTCTTTGAGTTTTTTCTGTCTTGTCAACTCTGTTTTTGTCTCATCCAGCTGTTTGCTAAGTTCCGTTATGCTCTTCTCGTGATCTGAACAGCAGGCTTTCCCCTTAGCCAATGCATCTTTCAGCACCTCAACTTTGTGACGAAGGGCCAGGCACTCCATGATGAGGTTGCGACGAGACCTGCTTGTTAGCGTGAGTCCTGTGGACCCTTGGATCCCACTTGAGTTCTCCACTTGGTTCATTTTCTTTGGCTGGTACAATAAAGATTTTCTTGAAGATTGAAAAATGCAAACTTTAACTCAAATTTAAACAAAATGGCTGCCACACTAAACATTCAAAACAGGATCTAAAATCTGTTATTGATCCCAGACTGACGGATTCATGTAACACAACTTCATACAGTATGAATGTTTTTACTACTGACCACTTAAGAACCACAAAATGCACTGATTAAAACATTTTTTTTCCTCAGGTCTGTTCACCGCTTTCTTCTGTAAATGTTTCTGTTGTTGCTTTGTGATAGTGGTGACTACACATTACAACACAAATCACCTTTATGCCTTTATAATTAATATCTTGTGCCTTTGGTTTCATGTAACTTGTATATTGCTGTAATTATTTTTTTCTGGTAAAAATGAACTTAATTGTGCGATAACCATCACACAAAGAGCCAAATATTTTACATTTTTTTTACTGTATTTGTTCTGTTTGTATTTACTGACAACAAGAGTACATTAAAACATTGATGCATGTTGTTAATAGAGTACACCTGTACAGACTGACATTCCTAGTCAGGAAGCTTCACATACATACATAAATACAGTATTGACACATTACGTAACATGTAATATTCAGCAGCATAAACTTAAAGTGCTACAGCAGCTAAATCAACACTGGTTGTCTGCCCTGTTACATTTGACTAATTCAGCTGACAGTCTTATCCAAAGGTAGAGGTAGGTAGAGGGTTCAGCAGGTATAAACCTTCAGATTAGCTTAAAGAGCAACCTGTTATAGTTTCAAAATGCCTTCTTCACATGTTCAAAACTACTTTCAAATCAGGATAGACAGATCAATTTCCCAGCACATAGGGAAGTAAGTAAATGACAAAAGAACTGACTGACTGAGCACTGAAATTCCTCCCAGGAAACATTTGAGAGCACTCAGGCACACATAGTCAGAGCAGAATCAGTTTTGTGTGTGAGAAGTGTGAGCGTAACAAATGTTTTGAGCCTGACAGATGAAGTATTTAATTATCTAAACAGCAAGCAACTTGACTTTTCTCTCTTGTTATTATAAAGATGTCCATTCTCACTTTTGCCAATCTGAATGACTGAAGAGGATATTGGTCCTGTGCCCACATTCCTGCTTGGTCAATAGACTTGGATGATGTTAAAAAAAAACAAAAAACCTTTCTAGGCTCTGGGAATGTATAAATATAAAAACCTTCATGGATTTAACATTAATTACAAAAAGTAATAATCAAACTCGTTTGAGGTGACTGTCAACAAATTCACACAAATTGCCTTTATAATGGTGGTGATCACTACTAATCACTACTAATCACATTTTTGGAGTTTTAGTTAATCCTGTAGTGCAAGATAGTGTCACAGATTGTTTTGGGTTGAGTTGGCAGATTTAATATTTCGCTGGAAAAAGGCAAAGAATTGCTACAAGAAGAATTGTTACAATGAACGTTCAAGACTGAGTTCCATTAAATTACACCAAATGAGTGCATATATAATTAAGTTACTAAGCTACTTAATTTTAGTTTTAAGATTTAGTCTTAAGTTTGCCGTTTGGTATACTCCCCAATAATTCCTCCAGCTCTCTCCTAGTGCTGATGTGAAACTCAGCTGTTAGTTAGAAAATTCGGAAGGAAACATTGGGACTTTTTGGTGCACTTTAAAAAATAAATAAATAAATCATGGCTTATATCTTCAAGCTTTATCCCTGCTGCCCCTCTTCCTCTTCTTTTATTGCACTGACATCATTAGAGCTCAGCATCACAGGAATATGATTTGCTAAATTTAAAATACATATATTTTCTTATTATTATGGCTATATTATATTATCTATGGCTTCTTTTATACCGCTAGCAATTACGGGATTTCTAGTGCACAAGTTCACCACGGTGCCATGCACTTCTACCATACCAACAGAAAACACATGGTCAGGAGCAGAGTAATGTATGAATGTGCACATCTTTGCTGCGAGTGAATGACCTGGCAAATATTTGAAACATGTCCATGTTGGATTTAACATCTTTAAAAAAAAGCCTTTCAACCAGAAACAGGGTTCCCTTTTTTTCTACAAGGCAGTGGGCAAAGACTGTCACAGTGGTGCATAGAAATGGCAGCACATGCTGTACTTCTGAGGGATAAACACTGTAAATAAAACAAACGCCACAAAGCAAGCAGAATCTGTCTCCAACACACATGATGCTCCAAGAGGTTACAACTGGTGGCATTAGTAGCACAATGTCAATTTGGAAGAGTTAAGTTTATAAATGGCAATAATATTTTAACTTCTTTAACAGAATTCAGTGTATTTATAATTAATTTGTGTACTGTTATGACTGCAAACTAATCAATTCAAAGCTTCTGCATGAGAGTTCAATTCAATTCTGCATGTTGAAAGCTTCAAAGAAAATAAAGTTTAAAAAAATGTATTGGATTAATTTTTTTATTTATTTTTGACTGACATGTGTATCAGTACTGATGTATCTGCTTATCTGCACCCTGTAGTGAATTCAGAATTGGTGAAGCTAATTCTGCTGATGAAACTCTATGGCCTTCGTTCAGGTTACTCATTTGAACCTGTTTTTTGTGTTGTTAAGAAAATTTCCCACCAAATGTTGTTAAAAATTCTTCTCCTTGGGCTGTCGTGGTCACGATTTGCAAAACATTTGCTCTTACCACATTACATAATTGTGCTGTCTGTGATTGATGCACAACCAGCTGAGACAGCCACAGAGTCTGCCATGTTACACCGCCATGCTTACAGACACTGAGAGGCCCTTTCAAGTGATTTCAGTGGCTACCGTAGAGGAGGGTGAGATGTGGGATGTTCAGTTGGTTGTAATCTGCAACCATACTGCTTGATGCCACTAAACACTACCTTTAAAATTTAACTATAAAGAGAAACAGAGATGTGGAAGGAAGGGGTGATAATGTTATGATATCTTCAAGAACTCTGTGTCAAATTTGTTTCATGTGTTCGTACAACATTTTGCCTGACCAAATCTCGTGAATAAACTCTAGTAGCAGGAGCAGGTGAGGACAGAGTTGTATTACAAAGCTTGACTCTCCACAGAGAATATAAAAGGATACAATTGCGTTGTTGCTGTTAAAAACAAAATAGACGCTGCCTAGTTATTTTATTGACAATTGGCTGTCAATTGTGAGAGTGAGAACAGTCAGCGAAGTCAGCCATGGGATTGATGTTGTGTCCTGTTGAAATGATTGAACTGCAGAAAATATCCAAAGTGTCAGTTCATTTGGCAGCACTATCAAGTCCAGGATGGGAAAGTTGAGTAGTGAGATTTTCACTGCTCCAGAGGAGAAAGTGACTATACAGGGGCTTGAAGAGTTATTGATTAATCCAAATAACTGAATGATTATTGGGCCAGGACGTCTGTCTAAACAAACCAGGGATCCAAGTAGCAAATCACTTATTTTCTTTTTAATTAAATATGTTTGTTTGCATTTCATTAAAAGATTAATACCCTTCTCAAGTTTGTAGTGTAGATATGAAGCTACCACCAGCTGTCAGTTGCCTTAGCTGAGCACAAAGAGCTGCTGAGTCTGAAGCGCTAATAGGTCGATTTTGTTTTGCTAGGCTAATCAATTGCTGAGGGTAGTTTCACGTCTACAACAGAGATATATCAATCCTCTTATCTAACTAGCAAAAAAGAAAATAAGACTATTTGCCAAAATCTTGAAATCTTTTATCTGTCTTTGTTTTGATTAATCAATTTAGCCAACAGTTGTAAAGATGATTCATGTAAATGATACGAAGCAGTAAAAGAAACCAACCCATCAACTTTGTAGTTGTAATCAGTAAATGATTAGCATTTGTTCTTGATGTTAACATGATACTGATTATGAAATCAATAATCAGTGACTGATTAATTTTATGCCTATTGACTTATTAACTAGTAAACAAGACTAGACCAAAAACTAAAGCATTGTCATGTCAACTTTTCGCTCACAGCTGAACAGGACTTATTAATTTCTTATTGTCCCTTTAAGGGACCCAAAAGATTGCAAATGAAGTAGTTGGTTATCTGAATTATTTTACTTGCCTTGTGGGGGTTGATTATACATAAATAATGATGTTTGGTACTTGTTAAGTTAACCTCTGAAGTGGACAAACTTCCCAACCACAAAACAAACAAATATGTGTGTTAAGAATTTCCCACCCTGGTGTTTTTTCAGAGCATCTTTCATCCATGCAAGGCGCAGAAGTCAAAGTCTGCAAAGGCTTCCTGCTGCTCAGCAGAGAGGCTGAAGGGCTTGGAGGGAGGCGACAGGATTGGCTGGAGACGAGTAAACTCACTGTCAAAGTTGCTGACATCCATGGACTCTTTGATTGACGGCAGGAATGGAGGTTTTACTTTCTTGGTCAGCAGGGCTTCCCAGTCGATGGTCTGAGAGATAAGGTTCCACAAAGTGAACAATGAAGTTATCTTTTCATATTGAATCAGTATTAACCGCTGCCCACATTTTATACTAATTTTGAAGCCTGTGAATATTCTCATTCAGGTCATGGTTATCTCAAGGAAATTCAATCGAATGCAACTGGACCTCTCATCCTCTTCATCAGTTCATGTACTGATGAAGCCTCTTGGATGAGAGGTGAAACGTCTTCAAAGACAAATAACTAAGTCCAGTTGCATTCGATTGAATTTCCTTGAGATGCTAATTTTGAAAAAACACATCATATGTACATAAATAAAATAACATCAAGTCATAAAGGTTTCAGCAATCAATAATTTAGTGAAGTGTTTATCGCAGGCAATCTTGGTATGCTCAATCAATGCTAAGTCAATACAATCAAAACAATCAAAATGTCTACTAACTATTTATTTAGACAGCACATAATGTCACAGAATGTGAGGGGGAGGGACTTACCTCAAAGAATTTCTCTCCTTTGACCTCATTTGCATCCCTCTCTCCTGCTCCGAGCCTTTTCAGGGGATTCTTCTTCAACAGCTGTAGACGGAATCAAGCTCTCTTAATGTTGAGAACTGCCTGGGCTTCAATAAGTCCTTGTTACTGATCTTTACAGGTCTCTCCAGAGAATTTGTCAGTGTTCATTCTCAGTTCATACTAATTTCCTTTAAATGAAAATTCAAAGGTATTATAGCTCTATAAGCAGCCACATCCCTGGCTGACTGTATCTCTGTTGAAATGATTCTAATCATATCTTAGCACCTGAAAGGCTGCTGTGCAAAAATGAATTATGATTAAAATTAATAAGTAATACCAGTTATCACAGTCAGGTTCTATATCAGGTTGTATAATGTATCTAGTAGATGAAAAACTTTCTGATTGTTACAGCATTTTTTGCCAGGATTTGTCTCAAATTTTAACCATTTCACATAAACATTAGTTTATATTTTATTCAAGATTATTCAGTTTTCAATTATACCAAATCATTAATTGATAATGGGTAAATAAAATCCATCCATCCATCCATTTTCTATACCGCTTATTCGTCAGGGTCGCGGGGGAGCTGGAGCCTATCCCAGCTGACTACGGGCGAGAGGCGGGGTTCACCCTGGACTGGTCGCCAGTCAATCGCAGGGCTGACACACAAAGACAAACAACCACACACTCTCACATTCACACCTAGGGGCAATTTAGAGTAGCCAATTAACCTAATGTGCATGTTTTTGGTGTTGTGGGAGGAAGCCGGAGTACCCGGAGAAAACCCACGCAGGCACAGGGAGAACATGCAAACTCCACATAGAAGGGCCCAGACCGGGATTCAAACCTGGAACCCTCTTGCTATGAGGCGACAGTGCTAACCACTGCACCACCGTGCCGCCCCGGTAAATAAAATGAATGAATAAAATGAGGCCTAAATACCTGATAGTTAAATGTGACTGGGAGAACAACAGATAAGAGACTCTCACCTTCTGGATGATGGACACAGCACCAGGAGGTAGAGACCCTGGATAATGCACATCATCATTGACGATACTGTCAAACACTTCCTCCTCATCCTCACCAGGGAAAGGAGACTGGCAGTGGGGCAGAGAGATGCTCAGTTAGTGATTTAACTCTTTCATTCAAAGTTTTGAATATGAACAGAAAGTCTGTAAGAAACAACAGATGGAATAACCAGAATTACCGCCATGTCTATTACAACTCAAATAATTTATGTAGCGACTGACAGAGAGCATCATCACATGGTGAAACAACAGTCACCTGAAGCTCAGTATCATCAAAACCAATAAGCGTGTGGTGGACTACAATAATTCAATAATAAATAAATAAATAATAAACAATAATAAATGGACAGATGGATGGACAACCCAAAAACATGCTGCCTTCGGCCCTGGCTGTTACGATCACAGAGGCAGGAAAACCCTGCACGAGAAAAGCACTGAGTTACAAATGCTAGTGAAACTGTGTGAAGGGGTCACAACACACAGAGATCTGGATGCACGTTAACAACCTCTCCCACAAGCATCTCGTAGATAAGGACGCCCATCCCCCACCAGTCCACTGCTCTGGTGTAGTTGTCGTCCGTCAGGACTTCAGGAGCCAGAAACTCAGGAGTCCCGCAGAAAGTTGAGGTCCGATCTCCAAAACCCATCCCTGTCAAAATAGTGACAAAAGTATCATCAAAGGCTGACTCCGGAAGAGTTTTGGGCAAGATTTAAATCAAGAATCATAAATGTGTGTGATTAAAGCCTCTATGTGTAGAATTTGACAATTTCCGACTTTGGTAGTAATATTAAAAACACTCAAAAGTCGAAACCAACACCAACAGATTTTTTTCTCTGAGATTTCCTCATTGTTTTCTTTACAAACAAAAGCTTCCATGAGGATAAAGTCACCGTAATCACACATAAAAGCTCTTCACCTACAGGCTTTCCACAAATCAGTTAAATTGTAGTGAAGAGATAAGCCATAAATAAACTGTAGCAGGTGTATTTGGTGGGGAAAGTAGATGAGTCAGATGATGTATAGATAGTGTGGTATATCAATTCACCTTCTTTGCAGAGTCCAAAGTCTGTGATTTTCACAAATCCATCTGCATCCATTAACAGGTTGTCCAGCTTCAGATCTCTGTGTAAAAACAGGCAGTAGCCTACATGTAATTACTGTAACATGTAAAATGGATACCATGGACACAGTGACTTGACTTACCGATAGATGATTTTATTCAGATGAAGAAACTCTAAACCCAGCAGGACACATGCTGAATAAAACCTGCACAGTCATAACAGCAGCGACAATATTAATACTCTTAGATTACACAAACTCACTGTCTACTAATAGTGAAGAGTCACCAAACAACAGGAGGACACATGAACCTGGTCTGGGCCTCGGTGAAGACGTTGTTGTGGATGTGGATCATGAGGTCGCCACCTGGTAAATACTCCATGACAAAGCAGACATGGTCGCTGGTCTGGAAGCAGCCGTGAAGGTTCACCAGAAACGGATGTCGAGATGCGTTGATCATCTCAAAGATCCTCTTCTCACACATTAGACTGCAGAATGATGCCCCAAATTAAGACATGTTTCTCAGAATTTAATATATTTCTGCAACCTGTATAACAAATTGCCATCTTTAGACCTCAGCTGAATGACTTGAATGCTGTTTTGTTGTTTCTGGTAACAGTTTTGAGGAACCTTTATTCAGTACTAAAGTATGGCCTTGGGTCTACAGTTAAACTGATACAAATTGTTTCATAGTGCCAAACTATCTAAGAAATACAACAACTCAACTGTAGCTCTTTGTTTTACTTCTGTCTTCTTTCAGCTTAAAACTCATTTGAATTTAAGCAAGCATTCAGCAACTATTTTGCTCTGACAGCCTTGCTAATTTGTTAATGGATAAATCAATAAAGGTTCTTTATTTAATTAATGAAGTAAAATGCATTACCTGAGTCAATAAAACACACCCTCTCTCAAGGTGGATCGCTGGCATTTGAGGCATTCTTTTTAATTCTAAGTGCTCTAACTTTGTTGAGAAAACTGCCAAAGTTGGTTACTGTTAAGGTTTAAAGGATTCATTTTTCCCAAAGTGCAAATTGACCCGTCTTTTACTTACCCCTTGGGTAAACCTCAGGATACATGTTTTGCAGGTCTATTTTTTTGTAATTTGCACAAACTGACTCTTTTAAAGTTTCCCCAGGGCCTTTCACACACACCTGTCCACCTCATCACGAGTCACAATGTCTTTCTTCTTCAAGGCTTTGATGGCGTATAGTTTACCTGTCTTCTTAAACTCTGCCAGCAGGACCTAGACGAGAAACATTCATTACCAACTAACTGAGGACAAACACAGAAAACCTTTTGATCAAGCATGATGAGCCTCAGTGCAAAACTTTTTAAACTGTTACCTTTCCAAAGTGTCCTCTGCCCAGAACTGAAATATATTTGTAGTCTTCCATCTGCATCCTTATGAAAAAAACAACAACACAGAAATAGAAAATAAAGGCCATGCTTCATTCTTAACTTTTACAGTACATAAGATAAGAAATCCATGTGTGTGTGTGTGTGTGTGTGTACTTCAGAGCAGATACAGACTGATCTCCATTTCCTTCTCTGTTGTTTATGGATGACTGCAAAAAGAGACAAAGTTTGGAACATTCAGTTAAAACTATGATTCACAAATCACAACCCAATATCAATACTCTTCTTTTCTACCTGACCTGCTATACATATTGCTGTATTCTTATTCTTATTATTATTACTGTCTTATCCTTTTTCTGGTCATTAAACAAACAAATAAACAAAACAGCCATGCTAGTGGGAACATCAGAATTTAGTATGTTTACTGTGTTTAAGGTCAGCTTTATTGAGCTGAAAGCGTGCATTTAGACTTGATCAAAGAAATCAAAGAATTCCAACTTTTGCTACTGTTTGACTCTTTTACAGTTACTTCTGATGAAAAGTAATAAAGGAAAGAGAAAATATCCCAAAATTCAAAATGTAATATTGTATGCTTTGTGGCAGGTTTCTCAATAATCATTTACCACTTTCTCTTGCAGTGCAGGCACAGATGAGGTTTTGTGGTCTGTAGTGATGATGGTGGAGGTGTTGTCTCCCTTGCTGGTGGGTGAGGACTGATCCTCAGTGATGCTGAGTCTGATTACTGGAGCTTCGCTGCAGATGGACAAAGATAAAACAACAAGAATGCGGCAGCTGTTCTTTTTCACCCTCAATAGTAATGGGTAATGCAACTTAATGCCAACAGAATCCAATGCTGTAGGTGCTACAATGCTGATCTCACATGCCGGGTGTTCAGCTTTGCTGCTCAACATCAATGATTTGTCACAAAATAAAACCCATAACAAGACGCAAATACTGCTGAGGACACAGTGGAACAGGAACAGTGCAAGCAGGGAATTAGCAAAGTTTTGTCTGAGGTTTACACTTCACTAAGTACTACCTATAAAACAATGTCAGATCGTGTTTTGATGCTCTGATTATTTCTGACCTTGGCAGTGAAGTGGTGGTTCGAGGCTCCTTTTCAGTTGGACGTGAGGCATTGTTGGTCACAAGGTCGGGGGTCATAGAGAAGGAAGAGCTGAACGTGGTGAAAGAGGTGTAGCGAGGGAGGATGCTCATCATCAGATGACCCCACGTGGCAAAATTCATGTTCATCTGGGCCGCTCTGAGGAAGTTCTTCCCTGAGGAAGATAAAGATCATACAGGAACATCATAACCAATAAAAGAAATAAGAAAGTGATTACTTCACATACTGAGGCTGCTTCATAGTGCTAAGGTTCACTGCAGAAACACAAACAACAAATGTACAAATGTAGACAGACTCATTCGTCTGTACCTCTCTCCTTAGTGAAGATACATCTCTGGCGTCTCAGTTTTGGCTGCCGCTCAACAACTGTGTCAATGAATTGAAGCTGTAAAATCCAGAACAAAAGAACTTGCTTTGCTTCTTAAACAACAAAACTAATACCATGTGTAAATTAACACACAGAGAAAACTACATTTGAACACTGAGAAAATTCCATAAATTGAGAATATCTCCATTATGAGAAGCCATTCATTGATCACTTTGCTATCAGAGGTACTCCTCCCCAGAAATAGTTACAAATTATGAGAAAAGTTTAACTATTTGTCACAGGACCTTTGCCACCGGGGAGGTCATGGTGTGTACCTTGGTGTACAGGAGGCCCTGTGGCTCCAGGCTGAATTCCTGCTTGTGGTTTGGGTTGTCCATCAGTTCCTCCAATCGCAGGAACCTGACTGCACACATCGCCCTCTGATCCCGCCAGAAAACACCGACCTCCAGCTCTCGAGACTACCCGCAATTTGACAGCAGACACAAAAAGAACACAATCAATGAACACAAACAATAATGGACAACTGTGACCAGAGGGCCTGACTGGCATTCTGTATTTAATTAATGAAGTGAATGATGAATTTGAATGTTGAATGTTTGATATGCCAAAGATGGATTTAATTTTAATGATTTCAGCTAGAGTTAAGCATGGAGTTTCTTTTTGACAAAAACATTTTTAACTGGAAAACCGTAGGTTCCCAAACTTAAAATGGATCCTGAAAAATGCTTTTAAATGTTTTGTTACAGTCAGGCAGGACCATGAAGCAGGATCTGAAATCAGATCACCTTATGTCTTTGTGCATGTTAACTGAATTTTAATTGAATGAAACACATTGCTAGCACGTACTTGTGTGTGAATTCTTGAAACAGGCAAATTTAAGTTAGAAGAACCTGCACTATAACACTGAACATACTTATAGCTGTTACTTCCTGCTTATGATGTGTGTAATAAATGATTGACATTCTGTGACGAATGAATATTTGCATGTATTATAGAGACACCTGCTGGTCACAGGCAGAACTACAACCATAACAGACCAATGCACTACAGTGGCTACAACACGCTGTTCAACAGCTTCTCCAGCTGTGGAAGACTGACCTCCTGCCTGTGAGACACATAGTCTCAATGTTGAAGATAGTGCAGGTCGATGAAAATAGGTGGAACAACTATTCACATGTTTACTTAAGTAAAGCTGGCAATGTATAATGTAATGGCAATGTATAAATACTCCTGTACAAGTAAAGGTACTGCACTAAAACAACTGCACTTATTAGGACTGAACCACACTCATCATACTATTGAGAAAGTAGCACTAGTAAAATGAAGAGTGACATTATGAAAGAATGCAGATTATGTAGAATGGCCTTCATATTCTGCATACACTGTAGATAATTCAATTTGAATATTACGGCTCACTCTTTTACCTTTTCTTTTTATTGGGATATGCCAAGGGGCTTACAAACAGTGTAATCATTATAATGAGACTGAAAAGCCTTGACAGTCCACACTTTTTTCAAAACAGTTGCAATAGTAGAAAATAAAGCAGAATAACTGGATAAATAATAACATAATTTCGGTCAGACAGCTCACGATTCAAAAGCTTATTGTAGCAGCAGAACATTTGTTTTAAAGTTTGGCGTCTAGGCTGCGACCTCATCTCTCCCTGCAGATATGTTAATGTGAGACCTTGGGGAGTGATGAGAAAACATTTTGTACCCCTACCGGAGCCTGTAGGTGGACGCCGGGGTGGTGGGGCTGAGATAACAGGCTGCAATACTAACGAAGGGCAGCAGTAACACTAGCAGGCAGACGATGAGGTGGGAATTTTTTGCAGCTTAAATTGTGTTACATGTCCATTGGGGAGAATGAAGTATGTCACATGTGTATATAGCGAGCCTGAACTAGCTTGCAGGCTTCACTATATAAATAACATATTATTCTGCAAAGTAACTAGTATAGCTCTCAAGTAAAGGTTGTGAAGTAAAATAAACAATATTTCCCTCTGAAAAATATAGTGGAATAGGAGTAGAAAGTAGTGGAATTACTTAAGTAAAGTACAAGTACCTCAAAATGAGTCATTACTTGTGTAAACTAATTTCCTGCTCTGAAGAAACTTCTGGAGACCTTTCTGTCCACACCTAGTTGCCGTTTTTGAGGGGCCACTTATACTTTCCCAGTAGAAACCTCCTTCTTGAATGTAACTCTTCACATGTCGAGTGCCTGAGTATCTGCCTGTCCTGCATGATGCCCTTGTGCAGTTTGTAAGCTCCTGTGGGTGCTGGGTGCTGTAGTATGTGTGTCAGCACATACAGTGTTACCAAAGTCTGGAAGCTGCTGATGCTGTTTGCATCTGCACCAGTGTCCCATGGATAAAGTCCTGCACATTGGTCACACAAGGAGAACATATTGTCTTTGATCTTGGCTATTTCAATGGTGTCTTGTCTCTGCAATTCAGTTTATTCCATGTTGAAACAGCACAGTCAGAAATACACTGGAAAGACTTCCTGAATGTGGGTGGTGTTGTGGATCAGAATGAACATGAAAAATGACTCACAAATACTGGTTGGCTGGAGTGAAGGGAGTTTAAATGGTGAGAAATCTGTGGCGGAGCTATTTTTTGACTGTCTCTTCCATTTTCCACTGAACAAACTGCAACTGACAGGACATTTCTTGTTTAACAAGTGCCAATTAACTAACAAACTAAAAAAATAATTTTGCAAGCAATATCCCAGATCATTTTTGGAGTAACTCTGGGTTTCTGTTAATACAAAGTGGGCTCACCTTAAACATGGTTAAAATGTTTAATACTCCGCTTACCTGCATGTGACTGACTTATGGTAACTGGTTCACAACCAGCTTCACAATATATCCATAATTCAAAGAAAGCCACACTAAGTTGTATTTGGTTTGTGATACAAGCCACTAGAGAAGATTTTATTCTGGTTTTGAGAAACCTGAATATCATTGCTGCCCCGTGAAAAAAACGTATCTCCATAATTCGTTTTTTCCAGTATTTTTTTTACTATGCGCTCCAATGACGTGCAATTATTTACAATCCTCCAGTCTCATTTTTTATGTGTATAAACTTGATTGCAGGCTATTCTACATCTCCACTTAACACATTACGCTAACAAAAGCATTTGGTTCGCATTTTATATTGAAATCAAGATAAATCATGGGCAAATAGTAATCTGATATTGACGTACACACATCAGTTTGACGGTCGTATAAATGCCCAACACAACAGTTGCTAGGGAGGAATGCGGACATGCCGTACAATGTAAAATGTCAAAAATGTAAAAAAGTGGAGATACATTTTTTTCGAGTATCATGATAGAAAACATGATACTGTTTCCATCTACTGTCATTATCTGGTCAAGTTACATAGTAGTTAGTCAATAAAACTAAAAATTTGAAGAGTAGCAAATTAATCTGAACTCAAAAGGTCCAATAAAACTGGCTCAAATGCCGTTCTGTTTTGCAGAAGAAGACCATGAGCTGCAGTTGAAAGCTGTACGTTTAAGATTACATTGTCTTGTGAAATACAGGATACTGATCTCAGTGGTCAAGAATGAACTTCCTTGCTCGGAAGACATCATGATAAATAATATAATGATCTAATTGCTGCCTTAAATTTCTGTTGAGGCCACAAACCAATTGGGCTCGTTCAAAACGTGACACAGAGTGTTGTAGAAGTCAAAATCAAAGAAATTCCTGAGACCTTAGTGATGCAGATGATCAAAACTCTGGATCATATCTGAAGCATGTACACAGATACACAATGTCAATGCCAGGGTTAAGGGTGTATCAAAGTGGAGCTACTAGTCTTGTACTTGTTAAAACATACTCACTGACTGAGGGACTGACTGTATGTCTGTGACTGGACTCACCCGCTCCAGCTGGATGCACAATGTCTGATCCCAGCTCAGCTTGCCAATGGCTGCCCAGCGTGTGCGACCCACCACTCTGGAGTCCAGCCTGAGCACCGCACTGATTTCCACTGAGGGGCAGAAAATAAAGCTTCACTGAAACCAAAAATTCACCGGCTCGATCCCAACTGCTGTCAGGATTAATCTAAGCAAATCCCTGCTCACTTAGTCAGTGAACAGCACTAAAGCTCTAGCCTGATCGTGACAACTAACAACTCAACACCTGAACCAGCTGAGGTAAAGTTATAATCTGAGTATTTATAAATGGAATACCTTGATAGTTTACTACAGCGTGTGCACCTTAGTCTTTTTTCTTGTGGTATTATTTGCACATCACAGTAATGCTCAGAAAAGCTAATTTTTCATTTAAAGGCATAATGTGGAGAAATCTTCTAAATAATACACAGGCTCATATAAAAGTAATTCCTCTCAGTCATCACTTCTGACCCTCTAGAAGTGTGGCAGTGTCTGTATCTGTGGAGATTCTGCCCTGTGCCTTATTTTTGCACTATTTTGATGTGTTTGGGGTGTTTTGGGGTGTTGGTCTTTGGACAGTGATGTGTAGCCTCCAGCCAGTAACAGAGCAAGGTCAGGACTCTATGAAAAGCAGGTAACCAGGTTACACGGCTGTTTCGTCTCTCTCGCTCTGACTCACGCACACGCAGACACACACGCACCAAAGAGGAAAACAGCGGACAGGATGCAGCCTGCACCGCAGCAGCACCTTCCTGCAGGGCTGTGCAGAGGTGTGGGCTCGTTAAACTGTGCTTTGGAACATCATTGTTATGAAACAATGTTGTTTTATTTCTCTGACTCACTGCTGTGTTCATGCTAACTGCTCACTCTCTTCATTCACTGTCTAGCTTGCATGACCACTGATGCCAAATAGTTTGTTTTCAAACAGCAATAATTGCCAGATATTATGTCTTTAAACTGGTAACTCAAATATTAAAATTAAATGTTTTTTTCTGGAGTTTAAGTACAAAACTAACAACATTAGTCTCCTTCAACTGCTGAGAAAAAATATTCGACTATTTACCTGCAACATATTCCACTTTCCTCCACAGCGTATCTTTAACTGTATCTGTCTGCTGCTTCCTGTTGGAAAGGCAGTGTGCTGTGGGTTTATCACAACTTGTCAGCTGAAAACAGCTGCTGAAGCTGCTAGAATCCACGCTGATGAGGACACTGGGGCTTACAGGAAAAGTGCAAAAAACTAAAACAAGGGGCTAAAAGTGTGTGACTTCTGGCAACAGAGGAGGGAGGACTCAAATGCAGACAAACAGGCAGGTAGGATGAAGCTAAAGATCCTAAAAGCAGTGGTCAGGAAAAGGCTAAGAAGCTGGCAAGGGGATGGCAGTACAAAAAGTTAAACTGGAGGACACAACAGGTGAGCAGGCCAGAGGCAGGCAACTGGTCAAAACAGGTTAGGAAGCAGGAACAGGTGTATGTACGGTATACAACTCACTGATGGGGAATGAGTAAAACCCAAAGCTAAAACCTATCATCAGTTCACACTCATTTATAATTTGTCTTTTCTGTTCTGAAAATAGCAACTAAATGTCATGCCATTTAGCAAATGACTTTTTGAGATGACATCCTTCCAACATGATTGAATTAGGACATAATGTAATAAAAAAAAAACAGTAAGCACACAGACAATCATATAAGATTAACCTTTATACAAGTATGTCATACTTATACAACAAGTATATTTCAATCTGAGAAATGAAAAAGAAAAAAAAGAAAAGAAAAGTTCTTTTTAAACCCAAGCAAATATTTATTCATTATTATGGACTATTTGAAAACACTGCATTCCATAGTTTTATGCTTACCTGTAGACAAGGTAAGTGAAAATGAAAATGTAAGTGAAGTTAAGTAAAAAAGTAATAATTGTTTGTATTTTCATCAATAATTAATACAGTATTACACAGTTCTAGGACCTATCCACAGATCCAAATTTTTTTTTTCAGATGTTTCAGACATCAGATATAAAGTGGTTTTCCTTTATTCGCTGTAACATTATTTGTATTGTTACTTTTTGTTGCCACAAGAATTCACTTGTCCTTGAGTGATCAATGACATTTCATCCTATTGTGTCTTTGATAGCAGACACAGCTTTAGGCTAAACGGTAAAATCTGCAAACTAATCTAAACCAAATGCTTTAGAAATGCAAAACGTTCACTCACCAGAGGGTTGAGCAGCAGGTGAACTGTCCTCAGTGAGACTCAGACGGCTCACCTTTCTCAGAGGATTTAATAAATTCTCACATCCAAGAAGGCTGACTTCAAGTTTGCCTGAAAAATTAATTGAATTAAAAAAAGTCAAAGGTTATTGACTTAAAAAAACTTAAATGTCTGGAAATTAAAACCACAGCATCTGCTAAATTAAATGAGTGGTGTTATCAAGTGTAAAGGTAACTACATACAAGTTGGAAGTAATTTTGAGCACTTTATTGTGCTGTACTTACGACATTCTTCACTTTCCTTGTATTTGGTAATGAATCTCAGTTAAGACAGCTGAGTAAAATGAATGCAGCATTTCAAGATAAAACCTTTCATTTGTCGACATGAATAAATCTGTCGGACTGCAGCCTTTAATCAGAGCTGTCTGGAGCTGCACGCTGAGCATTCACATTCTCATTTTCTTCATTTCACTGTAGTGCTAACAGCTGTGGAGCAGCAAATCACAGCTCTGAGATTTGCTCTCATTATTTGCTGCCAACAGAGCAACTTCAGGATTTGTCTCCTCAATACATCATCAAAGGTTTTTTTTTTTTGCCTTGTGCAGGGAGAATCTGGCTTACGACTGCACCGTCCAAAACCAACAGATTACATGTCCTGATTATCCAGAGGTCAGCGTGTGGTAAACCATATTCAAGCACTGGCTGCCCATTAGACCACTGAGAAGGGCTTCATAGTTGAGTTGATACCAACAGTTAACTTGCAAGTATTTCCTTAAAAGTGAATTTTAAAGATGCATTTTCAACATTTTTAAAGGCACAGTGCAGAATCCACAGACTACAAATAAAGCTGAATGTGTGGTGAAATGCTTGACTTTATTTGAACCTAGCAAAGCTGAGAGTGGTACTCTCTTATACAGACACACATTCACATTTACAACTTTTTTAAGTTCCTGGAAATTTGTCAAGCAGAAAAATCTACTTCTGTACAAGCAAAGAAGCTTTTCTTGTCACTATGGATCAAAAAAGGTGTAATTTGCAATGATACATACCAGTCAAAGAGGCAGGTCTGATAGAGAACATGGATGGGGAGGTGGACAGAGGACATCCGGATCTGGATTTATGGTGAGGTGGGGGTCCCCCTGAAGGGTCAGCCCCCCCTGCAGGCTGCTGCAGAGGCTCCTGGTTGTTTTCCATCGGGCATTTTTCCAGGGACAGCCGCAGAAGATCCAGCTTCTGGGAGGACTCCTGAACTCGAGACTGAGCCTGACAGGAAGATAAACATTGTGTTGTTATGTTTGGTCTTTTTAAACATAGTGTTGTTTCGTATTTTGGGATATGGTCAGTGTTGCTCCACATAGATATGTTTTCCCAACTTTAGGCTTTCACTAGGATTGTTTATTCCTTTTGTTTTGTGCTTTTAAAAAATAGCAGTGTCCTTAACCGCAGCAAAGATGCCACTCTGATAAAAGCTAAACAGGACTGAAAACCTGACCTGAAACTTTATTTTTGTTGCATGTTTTCAATTAACCTTTAAAGCACCATTCTGGTCCTGTGATGTTGGCTATATATATCTATATCTTGATTTATATAAATATATATAAGCCCTCTATAAAAGCCCTCAATAAAAATCATAAACACTTTATATGGCTAGTTTTCTTTAATTCCTGTGTGACATAAAAATCAAACAGCAAATTCCTGAAACCTGCTTGAGTTGTTAAATCCATCACAGGGAATGTCAAAGTTACAGAATAATATAATAACAAGAGATTGAGGTAACCCAAGGAGGACTTTTCAGATCAGTTTAAAGCTTAAAAAACAATGCAGACTTGATTACACAGCACAAAAGCATAGGAGAGTTCTATGAAATATTTGTATATTCTTCAGACATTACAGAAACAATAAGAAAATTGTACAGGATGCATTGGAGAATGGGCAAAAGTAAGAAAGTCTTAAGTGTACATCATATGTAAGGGGCTAAACTCCCAAAGTCTCAAGTATGGTCCTTAGATGTTCTTTACAAACATATTCCTCGTGTATCCTAAATTTTGACTCCTCTCTGGTGGTTCCCTCTGACAGTCATCCAATTATTAAACATGTCTGTGTTTTTGACAAGAAAACGGACAAGCCAGGTTATTCTACAAGGCAGTTAACAGGTAAAAAATGGAGTCTAGAGTTGGATGAAATGTGCAGCCGAAAGCCACTATCCATGAACATTTGTTTTAGACAAATTTTCCAACTTGGTAGCAATAATTAACCGTAATTTTACCCACCTGAGTGCACTGCTGCCAGCCTACCTAAATACCATATGTTCACATTGTGCACATTAAAATGAACATTCTGGCTCCCCTGAACTGGAGCTACTTTAAAATGAAATTGATTGAGAGCCGTACCTCAGCCAGTGCCTTGTGGTCCAGCGCTGAGATTCCCTCCAGCTGCTTCACCACATCTTTGGCCAGCACCAGTGCATCCTTTTCCCTCTGCATGTAGTGCTGCAGCTCTTCCATACGAGCATCCACAGGACGGACAGCATCTGGAGAGATCCCTGCGAGGAAGGGGGAAAGAGGAGGTATTTCCGTACGAAGGAATTCATGTAATACATCTCTACAGAACCTCATTGAAACTCTTTTCATTCCTGCAATCAATATTTATGAAGCTGAAGTGAGCCTTTCTCACTAAAATGTCACTGCACTCCAGGCAAAGGTCTTAACATCACATTTTTTTTTGTTTCTGCCATTTAGCTGACACTTATCTGAAATGTATGAAAAATCCAAAAGGCGAGATAAAAACTGACTAGGAGAAAAACCCTTCACCTGTTGCTGACTTAATATAAGGAGACAAGAACTGGAGAAAAAACTGTTAGCAAACAAGTGGTCCTACAGACGAACAGAATCCTCGTCTTGGGGCTTTGGTAATATTGACATAATACTGTCTGGACGCAATATTGTCCGGCTTTAAAATGTTGATTGATTCATCATTATTTTGTATGTTGTATGTTTTGTATGACATGTACAGAAAAGCGTTAATTTCATACCTTGTTTCTCAACATTCTCTAATCAAGTCCTGCATATGACTAAAGGATGTGGAAACTTAAATATCGTAGTAGTGCTGCTCTTTGTGAACAAAAACGGCAGTTCATTTATCCATCCATCCATTTTCTATACCGCTTATCCGGCAGGGTCGCAGGGGAGCTGGAGCCTATCCCAGCTGACTACGGGCGAGAGGCGGGGTTCACCCTGGACTGGTCGCCAGTCAATCGCAGGGCCGACACACAAAGACAAACAACCACACACTCTCACACTCACACCTAGGGGCAATTTAGAGTAGCCAATTAACCTAATGTGCATGTTTTTGGTGTTGTGGGAGGAAGCCGGAGTACCCGGAGAAAACCCACGCAGGCACAGGGAGAACATGCAAACTCCACATAGAAGGGCCCAGACCGGGATTCGAACCTGGAACCCTCTTGCTATGAGGCGACAGTGCTAACCACTGCCCCAGTTCATTTATCTGTATTTTAAAGATTATCAAAACTGCGAACACAACAGAAGGACTGAGTGTAATGTATATCATGCCCTAACATATTAACATTTGCCTTTTCACATTTAGCTGACACTTGGATACACACAATGAATTAAGCTGCCTGCAATGGCAGAGAAAACCTCAATTCTTGGCAGATCCCAACATTATAAGGAATCAATGAGAGGAAATGAGGTCAGGGGTCAGGGAAAGAAAATATGAGCTGAGGAAACAAGGTACAGAGTTACTCGTCTCCCATTTCACTGTCAAGCCAGGAATCATTTTTCAACTGTTAGTTTTAGAGTTTCCAGATGACATACATCTCTATTTTACAATTAAATGTCACATTTGACTATTAATGATGTCAGTCTGGTTTCGCTTTCTGGATGATACAAACACCCACAAAGATGACAGTTAGCAGGAAACATGGGTTTTTGATACCAGCACTGATATTTCTGAACTGAAGTTTCTAACAGGCAGCATTTTCGACAACCAAAACCCCACACTTTCTCACAGGAAATATAAAGGACAGAAGAACAGAAACAAGATAAGATTGGGCGTGTTTGCAAGAGTGTCTAAGATACATCAAAGAGAAATTTGTTATTCTGAGGTGTAACGGCTACAATTTCACCAACTATTTATAAGCACAACCCCCCCTCTTTTAACTCTACCACATAGTTCTCAACTGTTTTACCTTGTGACTCACAAAAACAAAAATCTTTGTAAGCTGTGATTCATTTCAACAGAGAGAGGACATTGACCTCTGACACTAAATTGTCTTTTTTTTTTTTCAAAGAAACAAACAAGCTCTTTCCTCTCATGAAGTATAAAAATAACCATTACATATCTGGGAGTGAATGAACTGGTTATCAATACCAGCTTAAATATTCCTTGAGCAGATGCTGAGATTTGTAGTTTTTGCAACTCAGTTTCCAGCCTGAACGCCTGCAACATTTCTAGTTGTTCCATTACAGATTTAAGCTTTGTATTTCAGAAGGTTTTCGGGCCAAAAAATGGCATTGCCGTTTTATCAGTCCAGTCTGCTTTTATCCACTGTGTTTTTATATCTCGTTTCTGATAATCAGCCAGTTTATTCTGCAGCATTTAGAAAATCTGACCTTAACAAAAAACTGTGTCATAGATGTATCGATGTTATTGCACTGGTGAGAATTTACAAATACAAAATTTCATGCATATTGTTTACACACTAGAAGAAACTTAGAGGCTTGTAATAGCTCTAATTTTACATAAAGAAGGCATGTCTCCAAAATTAAATAAATCCTGACACTTCATGGCCCGGGACTCTGACCTCCACATATAAAGCTGTCCTGGTTGCCACCACCATCACCACTGCTGCTGCCAGCCTGGGTGACTTTGATAATCTGCAGTCGGATCAGCTCGATCTTGGAGCGGCTATCCTGCAGCATCTGCTGAGCTGTGGACAACATCTGATCCTGGATAACGACATCACATGAAGAGACAAAAAGCCACACTTCATCACCACGCTTTTTTCCCTTACAGGCCAGCTAGGTTGGGAGCACATTTGTAAACAACACACTGACTGAATACAGCCATGAATTACCATAACTAGTGGCAGACGGCGAGGAAATTACCAGAGACAGTGCTGCACATGCAACTTATTTTCATACTGGACAAAAACTAGTGTCAAAGAAGAAAAGCATTAAGCGAGAAAGACATGTTCAAATCAAGTGGAAACGGTATGACTTTGCACTTCACTAACCTCAGGGTGATGCTCCCGCTCCTTGCTGAATAAGGACTAATTTGTCATCCTCTGTGGAAGTGGATGGGGGACTTCTCGGGTTGCGCCTCTCCACCTTCACTATCCTTGAAACACAGGTCCTCTGATGTTATGGTGCGTTCCCACACACACACACACTCTCTCTCTCTGACTGAGGGTTCTTCTGATGTGACTCCTACATCTTGAGACCAGGATCACACAGCCTGTCCTGTTTGTTTTTGCCTCCTCGCAGACTCCTCTGCAACATCTCCTTCCCACTGCATCCTCATCCTCCGCTCTGTAACCAAATCGCTCTTTCTCTCTCTCTCTCTCTCCCTTTCAGAGGGGTTTCTCTCTGCAGGGGGATGGCAGAACTCCTTTCCAGTGCCAGCGCTGCTGCTGCTGCTTGTCTGACGGTGCTGATCGCCTGCTCTGGGCTCGGCATTGGCCGCTGCGTGACCACATGTTCCCGTGTTGTCACCAACCAAAAGACAAACACAGAACTGCTACTGCTCTCTTCGGGACAAGGCACAGAGCAGCCTACCAGCGTTTATGGTATTTTTTTTAACCTGCTTTGACAGGAAGAGGGTGTGAGAGACATTAGCAACCATAATGATCATAGTAAACATACATCAAGGGGGTGGCAAATGAAGGAGCAGCTGCTGGTGAACCGAACATGATCCTGGACAAACAGCCAGGTTTACAGCCAGTACTGTCAGTTTTCACGGTGAATGTTTCCTAGAGCTGCATGTCCCTCTGTTGGCCTGTCAGGTGATAAAGAGACTGCCACTGGCGAGCTCAAGTTGACTGAAAGCCATTGTTATGATGTTATGAGTAACATATAGACATCAAAGGACAGGTTTAAACAGACGGTCATCCCTCACCGTACACTTGTTATAATTATGTAATCAGCGTTAAATTACATGTCTACTAGCGTAAAGGCTATCCTTGCTAATCAAGAAAATGTAAATCTATTATTTATCCATGGCTTTGTTTATAAGCACAGTGGAGTAAGCAAGCCACTCGACATAACCTAAACTAAAATATCTTGTCGATTCGGCCATTTCTTACCAAAAACAAACAATTAGCTCAGGACAAACACTGACTGATGGGCTAATTAGCGCTGACCACCACAATGGTGAGGCTCCAGCTCAACTGATATTCAGCATCTTTTTAAAGTGCGCAAGTGCGAGTCGGTCCATCGGAAGGTTTGGCCTGGTCTGATTAAACGCAATTTTCGGCCGCAATTAATTTTAAAATCGCTGAAGAGGAAAAAAATAAGTAATAATTTGAAGTTTAGTTCGTTTTGGGTGTAATTTTGAGATAAGAGACAACAGTAAATCAGCAAATTGGAGTCGAGCAGTGAGACCTATTTTGAGAGGCGGAGCTCGCCTCTTCTCCATTCGGTGAAGCGCGTTCGTATTGAAAGGAGCGCGTGAGCTGCGCTTGCTGTGACTTCCTCGCTCATCGGCAGCTACATTGTGTGGAAAGCAGCACGTTGTTGGCTTCTGCACGCTGAACTTTACGCCGAATTAACGTTCTCCTGTTTAAGGAGAAACCAGATTCAAAGCTACCAGCTTTTTTGTCAGACTCCTGTAAGTTACCCCAGGTTGCGAAAACATGTCTGCCTCGGCGGCAAAAGTCAGTAAAAAGGAGCTGAATTCGAACCATGACGGAGCGGACGAAACCTCCGGTAAGGGGAATGGCGGCCTCCTGTTCACCGCCATTTTCACTTTCTTCTCTGTCATAATTTGCATTGCCATGGGGTACAATATTGTTAAGAATTATTGTGTGAATTGCTTTGATTTTGCTTAACGCGCCAGGACCTAGTTGGCGGTTGACCATAACGGTTGCTGCGTGTTTTCACATATCGACAACAGCAGTTAGCTCACCAGCTAACGCGTTTATTAGCATGCCGCTACTCCTGCCTGCTGTTGTTCCGTTTAGACCGGTGCTGTGAGGCCATGTTAGCTAGTTTATTTAGCATCTTCAGCGTGGCCAGTTATGTCGTTGCCTACTGACTGAGTGGTCGCTTGCGATGCTTGAGAATCATTTTGTGTGTTGCTGTAAAACTACTTCACATTGATCTATACATGTTTACATTGGTATTGTTGGGTTTAATTGTCTGAAAAGTTGGCCATTTCATTTGTGCATTAGCAGTTAGCCAGCTAGTGTTGTTGTTGTAATGTTACTTAACGCTAGCTGACGACGGTATGTTTTGTTACTGGTCAAGATGCATTTAAATCCATCGGCCCCGCAATCAGTTGAACTAATTATATATGCAGCTGAGTACAGGACTCCGCCGTATGAGCGACGAGTTGATCAAAGGACGGTCTATTATGGCATCTGTCCTAGCTCGTTCTCTCACGTTATCGCGGCTCAGTGTGCAGTCAGATGTCCCACATTTAAACCACGCGGCCTTGTCTGTAGCAGCCGCTAAAAAACGGCGAGTGTCTGAGCCGCTAGAGCTTCAGCTATTGGCCGCTCATATTGCCCTAACCTCCAGGGGAACTCGGGTTTCTGTGTGCCAGATGATCTGACAACTGCCGTTTCCTATCGTGTATTGACGATGTATTAACTCATGTTAACACTTAAACTATTGAAATGGCAAAATGTCTCTTGCTTAGAGCTTAATAGTTTTCGGAATTACAGTCAACTTAGTTGCCGCTGTAAAAATGATTATTAGTGGTTTTGTATTGGAGCACAATTAAATGCAGGTTTTATTGATAATTATAATGGGTATTTTTAGGTCTTCGTCCCCCGTTGTTGATGCGCCTAACCTTGTGTAATAAATTGTGCATATTTTGTAACGGATTTATTTCTTTTTTTCCCCCCACAGAGAAAGAGCAGCAAGAAGCAATTGAACACATTGATGAAGTTCAAAATGAAATTGACAGGTAATACAAATTTTGTCAACAATCATTAATTTTACACCTTATTCTTTTGAGCTGGCGTTTTTCTGTCCAGCAGGATAATTAAAGATGTGCTTAGTACATTTTTTAAAGCAAGAAGAGCTAACTGGTGAAATCAGATGATGGCAGGAAATCAGAATCTCAGCCTGTCATGACACATGGTTTCACACTATTAAATAAACAATAAATATGGTAACCATATACACCACTGATGTTAATGATGATTTTTTTTGTACACTTAATCAGCATAAACAGTTCATGTATTTTTATTATCGTTTGAATTTTTTTTTTCCTGGTCCATTTCAGGTTGAACGAGCAAGCCAGTGAGGAGATCCTCAAAGTAGAACAGAAATATAACAAACTCCGCCAGCCATTCTTTCAGAAGAGGTCAGAACTGATCGCCAAAATTCCCAACTTCTGGGTCACCACGTTTGTCAACCATCCACAGGGTGAGCAATTCAGCATGAGATTTTTATTGCCATACCGCTCTCATACTGAAAAAAAAAAAAAAGTCGCAATTACAACAGCTTGTATGATTTAGAAGGTGACTCAAGTTAAAGTCTGGTCTGTATTACGTATTTTCCCCCACAGTATCTGCCCTACTGGGAGAGGAAGATGAAGAAGCACTTCATTACCTGAGCCGAGTGGAAGTGACAGAGTTTGAAGACATCAAGTCAGGCTACAGAATAGATTTTGTGAGTACCGTAATGTTGAACACACAAAATATGGAGGTACACAGGTTTTTTTTCTTATGGTCTTACTTGCATTGTGCATTCTGTCTTCTAGTATTTTGATGAAAACCCGTACTTCGAAAACAAAGTACTTTCCAAAGAGTTCCATTTGAATGAGAGCGGAGACCCATCTTCAAAGTCAACAGAAATCAAATGGAAATCAGGAAAGGTATGTGTATCTTTCTGACATTTGTTTGTTTGTCAGCAAATCAAAGTGGTCTTAAGACTTTGGGGTTTTCATTTTCCCTGCAACCACTTTGGTGCGCATATATCTATATCTGTATCTATATCTCTACACACACACATATACACAATATGCATGCTATGATAGCAACCAGAATGACCTGAACAAGTGCTTGCATAACTTTTTGGTTAAGACAGTCTCTTTTTCTCCCTGTGTTTGTAGGACCTGACCAAGCGTTCCAGCCAGACACAGAACAAAGCAGGAAGGAAGAGGCAACATGAAGAGCCAGAGAGCTTCTTCACTTGGTTCACTGATCATGCTGATGCTGGTGCAGATGAGCTCGGGGAGGTCATCAAGGATGACATCTGGCCCAACCCTTTGCAGTACTACCTGGTATGTTTACGGCCTGGTTGACACATCCTTATTTGTGGCATGCAAATTTTCCAAGCTACCACTTTCACAATGAGACATCTTCAGGTATCCCTATATTCCAGTTCTCTCAGTATGTGGATAATCTAAGCACTCTATCTTGTTGATAAAATTTATTTCTTCAACCAGGGCACAAAACTTTCTGTAAGTTTGGTAAGACTGAAAGACAAATGCTGAAAGTGGTTCTTATCTCTAGGTTCCTGACATGGATGATGAAGAGGGTGAAGGTGAGGAAGATGAAGAGGACGAGGAGGGTCTGGAGGACATAGATGAAGAGGGAGATGAAGATGGAGAGGAGGACGAAGAGGATGATGGAGAAGATGGAGAGGTAAAGCAATAAAAGTCAAGCGGGTCCTGTTAGCACTTTGATTTCAACACTAGCTTGACCGTCTGACATCTTATTTCTTTCAGGATGACGAGGGAGAAGATGACTGAGAAATAACATCATCTACCCAGAGACCCTCAACTTTCTATTCCCTGTTTGGTTTTTCCACTCACATTCGGGAGCAAAGGTTTTAATTTTTTTTCTTTTCCTTTTTTTTTTTCTTTTTTTTTAATCCGTGTGTGCTTCATTTTCCATTCTGAGGCCTCTACACCTGTCGGTGCCATGTTATGTTCTCCTTTGACTCATCTTAGGCCAATGGCACTTTGCCCTGAATTGTGAGTACCATCCCAAAAGTCATCTCGAAAATAATAATAAAAAGTATAAAAATAGAATCAGCACGGCATCCTGAGTAGAATTTGAAGACAATTCACACAGAATTCCTCCTGTTAAAGGTTATATGGTAAATTGACTAAAGCCATGGTGTAGTGACCCAGCGCTAGTTTACCTCAATATTTTTTCTCCATATTTTTTTCTCTCTCCATTTGGGGTGTTGATCCCTTGCAAAAACTGTTATTTTTCCCCTATGTGGTTAACGAGTACCAGCTCATTCCTTTGACTTGTAATGTTTAGTGGGAGGGGGGTGGGGTAAGCTGGGGAGGGGCAGGAGTATGTTGGTTATTGGGGAGAGTGGTTATTTTGACACCATTTCTATGGGACTTTTTTTTTCATTGTATTGTTTTACAGATATCCATGAGATTTGAAATGACATTTTTAATAAAGAACAAAATGGAAAAAAAAATCAAGCTTGTAAATTTTGGCCCCCACTGCTTCATGGGTAAAACAAACCTGTTATCTCATAGAATTTACTTAATCACACTTTCCTTTTCCGCTGGGGGGAAAAGAAACTGTTTTAAATTTGAGGTGTACAACTTGCTTTGTTAAAATAATAAATCTTAATGTGTATATGTGTGTGGGAGTTTTGAAGTGGGTGCATAGACATTTATTTTAAAGAGATCTAGGCAACAGCAAAGGCACCTGGGATTATTGTACAGTCACAGTCCATCAGCTCACAAAGGATTTTGGAGTCATTAGCAGGCTTGAAGCGAAGTCTTCTGTTAAAAGACGATGAGCGATCAAAGCCAAGAAGGTGTGCTTCGACTCCTCAAAGGTGGTTTTTGTGATTATATCTGGCCAGTCACTGGGCTGGAAGGCCCAACCTGGGAAAAAAAACAAATATGTCATCTCAAGTGCAAATAATAACTTGTTAAATTCTTTACATGGGCACCACACAATATTTTGTTTTATAAAATTTAGCACGTAGACTCAAACAAGTGGAACGTTTGCCTGTAAAGGATGAAACTTTTATTCGTATTGCCTGTTTAGTGTAAACAACTTTTTTTCTTTGAAGAGATTTTAATTTAGTTCTCTTACTCCTAAATATGATACCACCCCGATCACAACAAACAGTATATGTATTTAATAAGAATCTTTAATGAAGTATGTCTACCTACACATTTATGACTTATTACTTGACTACACTAAATCCTGGCTATAACAAAGTGTGGCGAAGATATGAGCAGAACATTACTACGAATGTTCTTGGGTATGTGTAACTTAACACTTGTTAGGCTAATTTTAGTTTTGGCTTATTGTTCAGTGTTACTTGTTCCACGTAGTTACATGAGTGTGGATCACTTAAGTTTACCTTTGATTCAAGTTACTAATAGTTTCCTAATTAAAAGTTGCTTTACAATTACGGCAGATTATGGCATGAGTATAAATATTTAATAACAATAGTGAATGAAGTTAAGTGAGTGTAAGTTAGTTCTATGGTTTAATGAATTTATATACTATTGCTGCAAAATATATGGTCTTAATGTCATTACATTCCGATTACTAGAGTATGTGGAGGTAACGTATACATTTCATCATTTGGTATATTTCTTAAAAGTTTTCGAGAGTATTATCGCATGCTTTGCTCAAATTTGTAGTGACAAAAGTTATCAGACGACCGCCTAAAAACATAAACGTCCATCATTTTGCAGAACAAAATTTGTTTCTTTCAAGAAGGAGGGGTGTCTGTCTCATGCCACAGTACATGGTTCCTTCCTCATCAAATGTTTGAAACTACTTTCAGCAGATGATTAGCTTTAAGTAGAAGGTTTTGCATACATGTGTACAGGGCTACAGTAGTATTACACCGTTAGGGGTTCGTACCCACCTAAATGAGTTTTACACCGAGGACAAGTGGCCACCGTCCACGAGAACCCCGGGAACCAAGAGAAGTGTTTATCTGCCGGCCAGTGCTGGGTAACGTCAGCTTTTCTAAACGTTATCACCTCAAACTGGTGTCCATGGGGGTTTTCGAAAAGTTGGACATTAACCCTTCGGCCCCCGACCAACGTATCGTTGCGGCTGGAGAGCGCCAGCCGACTGGGAACGAAGTGTATGTCCGTCCCGTGTGCCAGCTCGTGTCCGCACGACCTGCACAGTATAAGCGTGGCGCTGCTGGTTCCCGCTTCCTCCGCCACGGCAGCACACGCCTCACCGGACTGGTATGCAGCAGGGTAAAACAGGAGCATCAAATAAACATACTGTAGTATTAGCCTCTCGACCTGCTGTACTAGCAACCACCGGCTCCGCTTGCATGCCATTGCTCTCGCACTCACATCAAAGTAGCTAGCTTATACTCCTAGCAACTCAGTTTTAGCAGAAGTGGTGAATCGAGCGAAAATCGATGAGTGGTTTCCAAATATCAACCGAAAATACATCAAATTCATCACTTAAGTATGTTAACTCGACCAAGAAGTACTGACTTATAGTGTTAATATTCCGGTTCTACTTTATGGTGATTCGTGGACTTAAGCAGCAGCTGGCTAATAAAATGGGTATTAGCTCGCTCTACAGGAAAGTAACAAATGTTCGGAAGTGCTGCGGGAAGAAACAGGAAATGCACTCATCTCAACCATTTCCTACTGCGCACATTCCACTTTGTAGTAGAGCAATCCGTTACTAGTTGTAGAACAGATGAATTGTTAATCGTGTTAGCTAACTTTATGACAAAGAAGGCAATTTAAATAGTTAAGTTAGCTAGTAGTTAAATTTACACGGTACGGTATGTTTTGATGAAACCCACGGTCACCACCATGTTCGATTTCATGGTGCTTTTTTCATTGTTTTATGATATGATATGTCACAATATATTCCATCGAATAAAATCTATGATAGTAGTTAACCTGGTTTATAAGGACGGGGCCATAAATTAATTTTAACACTAAGTTTAGAAATCACCCATTATTTCGAGTGGTTACCACGGGCAACGCATATCAGAAACTCGCCTCCACCAATCACAGAATGAGATACTGCAAACGAACCAATCTGGGGAATCGTTTGTCCATCCAAACAGCCGTCCCCTCGACAGACAAAAGTCGGGATTTATCTTGGGGAAACTCCGAGCTTGGCACGGTAATAACGAACCAGCACTATCTTATATGTGTTTGCATGGGTCTTTGTTGATCTTAAACGCGGTCTGAATGTTGATGTGATGTCTCTAAAGAATGAAAACCCGAGATTCGACGCCGCCTGTTCATGTCCATGTACCGGAGACCACACCTGTACATGTTCACATGAGGAGGAGTCCCAACAAGACCCCACAGGTTACTAATACTAATTACACAGCAATTTAATTGCACAGTAGTTACACTATTAAGCTCCCAATACAATTTGACGTTTTATTTTTGAAGGTCATCGTTTGATTGCTGATACATGCATGGTGATCAAAGTTTCACTGTCATTTTTTATGTTGTAGCTAATGTAACTGTTGTAGCTAATGTGTAAAAAGTTCTCTGCAGTACCTTGTAACTTTTCCCTTTTAAAATTCTTAAACAGAATTGACACCACTTGTAACGACTTTTTATTCAAAGCATTAAATAATGACGATGAGCATGTCGCAAAAGGTCGTATGTGTTTTATCTGTTGAATGCATCCTGTTTTTCTGCAGAAGAGGACAAATGATGCCCAGGTGATAGGAAATGGAGGGAGGCCAAGAGTGCGGACGCCGTGGATTCCCCCAGGAAGACTGTCTTACCGAAGAGATGTGGGCTCATACAAGTGTGAGGTCTCTGTAGGTCTTACTGCAGTGCTTTCAACCTAAGCTGATAAATATGCTGGCAAGTGAGCACACCTGAGAAGTAGAGGAGAATAATCTAACAGAGATTTGCTTCCCTAACAATTGAGATGGCTTTGCGCTGAGTCCTGAATGTGGTCAAAAAAGGATTACAAGTAAATTTAAACAAGTGAATTGCAAGTGAATTTAAACAGAACAGAGAAAGAAACAATCACCTTGTTTACCAAGGACTAAAGTTACCTCCTATCCATTCAAAGCTGTCATAGCATCTTTTAGCTGTGTGCGATTGTTCATTTGAAACAGCAACATGCAACGCAGAAGTTTGACCCCCATGAGACCCTTGAAGGAATAAGACAGAAGGACTGATGATGGATACAGGATCATGTCAGACCGTGACTGCTGTTGCAGTACTTTAACAGAGTGTTTCTGTGACACTGCAGGAGAGTTATATAGTTTTGCGATTTGCAATGCCCTTAGAAGGCACCGAATATTTTTGAAACTTTTTGTGAATCAAGTTCAACCTTTGTTTATGTGTGATGTCACTGAACATGGGTCTTGTTTGGTTGCATCTTATCAGAGGAACAGAATGCAGCACCTACCAGAAAGTGAAAGCGGACATCAACACGATTCAGAGGAGCAGGAAGAGGAGCTGGCAGCAGTGTCCAAAAACCTCAGTATCCTACTCAGAGAGCAAGAAAACATTTGTCGTTTAAATAAGTAAGAGCCTCTTCAACAGCTGTAAAATTACAAAGCTTTGTACTAATGTCTCAATTTCAAACCAACCCAGACACACAGTTCCAAAAAACATATGGTCTTGTGCTTTTCACTTCAGGGGATTTTTTGTTTGAGCTGATTTGATTTTCGGAATACTTTAAAAATGAAAATGTAGCCATTAAGATAAAGTGTTTAGCACACATCATGTTTTTTTGTCACTTGCCATTTTTCACTGACATTTGACCAGGGAGATATTTGCCAGAGATGAGGCACAGAAACAGATTTTCTTGTTACCTTTTGCTAAACATAAACAAGAAAACAATACATTTAGATTTGGCAAGCCGAAGAAGCTAGTTACAGGCTGAAGGATGTAATAGAGTATGTTAGAAAAACTGCTGAACACAAGTCAGCACCTTACTCCCCGAATGTTGACATAATGGCAACTTTTTGTGAGGGTGGATGGTATTTCAGTCAGATTTTTTTTTCCGTCTTGCTTTTAGGTCAGATTGCAAGGGTCAACACAGAGAGACAGCCGTGCTCCTGAGAGCACTTATAGAAGCAGAAATTGACGGCGTAGCAGTAACCAATCAGCTGACAGCTCTGAAAGAAACTGTCGACAGCCTTGCTAAGGTAAACTTTCCACCATATGATCACTCCGAGCTCATTAAGAGCAGGATAATTTACTGTATATGATGTGTCATTTTTTTTAGGACAAGCGACTATCAATATTGCATGCAACTTCACTGGGGCGGCAGCAGGACTTGCTGTTCGAGAAGATAGAGATGTTTGACCACACGAATCACAGCCTTCGAGAGCTCCTCAGAGAGTGGAGTGAATATGAGGTACAGGAAGTAGAAAAGAGCTCATAGAGAGCAAATTTCAACATGCAGTATTTCTCATCTCACTGCTATGCTGTTGTGTCCACAGAGAGAATCACTGATGTGGTCAGAACAGAAAGATGCCTTAAAAAAGAGAATCGCTGACAGTGAAGCAGAGAATATTGTGAGTAATTATCACCTGGTCAGATGCAGTGCTCGTTCATCATCAGCCACCAGACACCTGAGGAAAACTTTCTTGTATTTCTTGCAGCGACTTTTGGCCAAAGTCACCAACAAGGAGAAAGAGGCATCTAAGCTTGCTGAGCACTTGGACTTTGAAAAGGTTTGATCTACTAAACTGGTTAAGTGAAAAGTTAACACAACTCTTAATTTCTCATAGCTTGGTAGATAAAGGTTGGTGTCTGTCACAGAGTCATATACAGTGTTAAGGTTTAGGTGTTCACAAACAGAACCCCCCCCCCCCCCCCCCCCCCCAAACTTCGCCCCACTCTGTCATGGCAGGACAAAGCGAAGACGACAGAGGAGCTCTCAAGAATCCTGCAGTCAACCCGCAACCATCTGGAATCCGAGCTGAACAGAGCGGAAGATGAAAAAGCCCATCTGGCTGCTCAGATTCAGGTCTGTGAATAAAACACACACACGTCAACTGTCAGATGTGGACCAGTTGTTTTCATCTGACTTGTATGACAATGAAACGGGTGCTCGGCTGTCGGTGTTAGAGGGAAATGGCCAGTGTACCAAACAGTGTTAGCTATTGCTTCTTTGTCTACTCTGACTGGAATACAGTCTCTCCCTGTGGTCTCTGTAGGAGGCCCTGAAACGTTCCAAGCTCACTCCTTTGTGCAGGACAGCTGCAGCAGTCAGCTTTTCAGCCCAGAGTCATGGTGAAAAATGTGTAAAATGGTTGTGGAAACTTCTCTGTTTATCTAAAAATATACATTATTCCTTCAATCTTCTGTTTTGTCAAAATATGGCTTTGCAACATAGCTAGCCAAATGGAACTCCAGAACATTATGCAGTAGGTTTGCACTGGTAATCTATAATGGAGGAGTAGATAAAGTTCTGCCTATTCTTGCTATTAGTTGCTCATTTATGGTGTTACCTGGTCTTTTGGTATTTGAGAAAAGCGGACGATGCACCTTATTTGACCTTCTGACTTTCAGACTTGTCAGAACAGCCAGTAAGGGTTTTTATAATGCTTTAAACTTGATGTCTCTTTCCTTCTCTGCATGTGGAGCAGAGGATGCAGCAGAACCATGAGCAGCAGCAGGAGGAGCTGCTGACTCTGCAGGAGGAGCTGCAGAATCTGAGGCAGCGGAGAGAGGAGGAGAAAGAAGAGGAGTGGCGGCAAGACAAGGAGGCGCTCGCCCTGCTGACCGAGCAGGCTGAGCAGACCGAAGAGTCGGCCAGACAGCTTGGGGTTAAACTGCAGGAGAAGGTCAGTGTTCAGAGGTCCACAGCACATTGTCTGAAAATCACACAACACTGAAATTTTGGATGGGTCCTGTAGCTTAGTTGTACACAAAGCATAAAAAAATGTTGATGATCCACAGTCATATCTGCGGCTTCTCCTGCATGCAAATAAATCTTCTCACTGTTGACGTTTTCTTCTCTGATAGCACGTTTTATGCAAATCAAGTTCAAAAGAAGTTTGGTGAAGCTCTTGTTCAGTAGCAATATTCCAGCGAAACACACAAACATCAGATTCTGAGATGAGGACAGTTTACAGAAGTTTATTTTCACTCTGAGTTTTACAGCACATTCAGCAGACTGCAGCACAGATGCATCATGGGGATGGACATGCTCTGCAAAATGTCCTAAAACATAAATGTACTGCAGGGGTAAAATATCTTTAAAGACTAATATCAAGACAACATTTGTTTTTTGTTGAAGGAATCCCAGTTGGCTCAAGCTCTGTCCACCTCCAGTGAGTGGTGCCTCCGCCACTCTAAAGAGGCAGCTGCCAAAGGACAACTGGAAGAAGAGATTTTTGCTCTCAGACTGTGAGTACACTTTTTGGCATTTTCACGTTTAGTTTGTAGCTGCAAAACTGTTATTTGACCCTGTTTACAGTCAAGGATGTTCAGTCCTACTTAATTCTGGTGACTTTCTCATGATAGAATTGTTATTTGTTCATTCATTCATGTGCAAGTGTTACATCAGCGCTTCATGTGGAGCAGCTTTTGATGGAAGTCGCACTCCACTTGTAGCAAAATAGGACAGATATACAGTAATGTCACGTATTATTACTTACTTACTTACGTGAACATTTAAATGAGTAAAATTAAAACCTCTTGTTGAATAATCAAAATAATGTAACAAAAATTACGTGCACAAATGATGCTATCTCTTCGGTCTCAGATTAAACTTGATAATTCTAACCTTTTTTGAACAAGTTTGTAAATCAAAACCAAGTTCTAAAAACATGCTTCCAAAACAAATATGCTTACTTTAATTGTTTTACATACTGTGATATTTGTTGCTGTGAAGACAAATGTGCCAAACTAAACAAATTTTCAATGACATTAGTTTGCAGTTGCAGTTAAACAATGTTGAAAACTGACATGAAGATATTTTCATAAACATCCGGAAAATAATTTTTAAAAAAACATGTAAATGGTGAGAGCTGTCACAACAACACCACAAAAGCGTTACATACCTGCTTCCATCACAGACAAGTGACTGAGCTGAACTCTCAGCTTCATTCGGTGGAGGAGAGGAGTCGGACGGAGAGGGAGGAGCTCAGAGATCAGCTCCATCATCTCAGTGCTGAAAACGCCTCTGCCAAGCTGGACAACCAAAGGCTCGAGGTACAGCAGATGTGAGATTTGCCATGTGATGAGTGTTCTCTATGTGATGATAGCTATGTGTTCATGAGTCATCAAAATGTAAATTGTTTTATTTAATTTATTTTGGTGTTCTTACTAGTAATTTATTTTGACAACACTAACCCTATCTCATATTTGTCAGTTTCTTCCGCTGTTTCATCCTTTCTCTGGACTCGAGGAAATGTATTTCGACTGCACTGATGTATTGTAAATATATGTTATATTTAGGATCTGATGACGTCATCTGAGGAGAAGCTCAGAAGTCTGCAGTCTGAAGCCCGTCAGCTGAAATCATTAATCAAAAAGCATGAAAACCTGGTGGAGAAATATAAGAAAAAGGTACAGCTGCTCTGAAACCTGTTAACTAGAGCTGCAACAGTTAGTGGAGTGGAAGACTAGCAACCACCGACTGTTTTGATAATCAGTTAACTGTTTCAGTCATTTTTTTCAGTCAAAATGTCAAACCTTTATCTGATTCCTGCTTCTTAAATGTCAGAATATGTTGCTTTTCTTTGTTATTTATGTTAAGTGAAGATTCTTTGGATTTTGTTGGACAATTTGAAACTGGAAAACTGTGATGAGCATTTTTCACAATTGTTTGACATTTTATAGGCTGAAAGATTAAATGGTTAATCCTGAAAATAATTGGCAGATTAATCCATATTGAACACAATGCTATAAATAATGCCCTCCTCAAACAAATGGCAAGTAACTTCAGATTTTTGCTAAATGGTTTGCTTTTCTAAAAACCGTTGCAAAGGGAATATAGAGACAAACTGATATGCGAGTTCTTGTAATATCATACTGAATTGGCTAAAGGGTCAGTTCACCCAAGTCACAGAAACCTCACAAGATCTCTTAGCTCCAGTGATGCTGAGCTGGACATGGCTATCTGACAGAACAGAGAAAATATACTTTCTATACTTGTAAACTAACCCTTTACTCTGTAAAAGCATAATCTCTTCAGAGAAGGACTTCATATACTCGAACATGTTGATATTTACTGTGTGTAGTGATGTTATTCTTCCGTGTTCAGGTCCAGCAGGCTCGTCTGGAATCGGAGGAGTACCGCCTGAAGCTGGAGATGACCCAGAAGGAGGCGTGGGAGGCGAAGCTGAGCCTGGAGAGGGAGAAGGAGCAAGTGAAGCGGGAGCTCCTGGGCCGACTCAGAGACCTCGAGACTCTGCCTGACAAACTGAGGAGGACCGAGCAGCAGCTCAGAGACGTAAAAGAGGAGGCCGACGTCCACGAGAGGAGGAACATGGAGCACAACTCCGCCCTCTCTGAAGTCCGACACAAGGTACCTAACTTAACCCCCACAAAGACATGCAGAAGACAGTGAAATGTCTCCTTCAGTCTTTTTCACTTGACTGTGCAGATTAAGCTAAAATGCTGGCTGCAGATATAAGAGATTTAAGAGAATGACAGTTTTAAAATCCATACTGTAGAGTTTGTCTTCACGCTATAAGAGTTGTTTCTCAGAGCAAATGAAACTCATTAAAAATGCTTTTCTCAGCTTTATTCTCAGCTTCCATCTGTTGCAAGTGACTGTCTCACAAGCTACCTGATTTAGCGTGGCTAAAGACCAAGGGGTTTACGATTTCTTTTTCTGTTCTGGGATCATTTCTAGCACTGTCACAGCAAGAGGATTCCAAGTTTGAGTCCAGGTCTGGGCCCTCCTGTGCCCTACCATTGCTATCTATCACGATTCTGTATTCATTCTCAGGTGGAGCAGCAAGGTGCTCAGCTGGAGACGTTTCAGCAGAGGAACGTGCTGCTGCAGGAAGAGAACAACGTTCTCAAAGAAGGAATTCATAACTTGGAGAGGTGTGGACACTTACTTATAAACTTATTCACTTTTAAGATCACTTGTAAATTTTGCAGATATAACACACAATTTTCTAAGCTGTCAGTGCTGATTTCTGTGTTGTTTTGTTGTAGGAAGCTGCAGGACATGAAGGTAGAAAACACGGGGATGTCTCAGGATCTGTGTACAAAGGAAGCCAGTGTACAGTATATTCAACAGCAGCTGGAGGAGAAGACGCGCGAGTGCAGCGTCCTGTCCAGACAGCTGCAACAGAGTCTGGATGATGCACAGAGACAGGTGTGAAACTTTATAGCCACAAGGAGTCAACCCATACTGGATTTTCAAAGGTTGACAGTAGTTTTGTCACAGGAAAAGCCTAAATGAACAGTCTTCAACTTTATTAGAAACTGGATAACAATTCCAAATAATCAATTAATCGCTAAATTTAAAACTATTGAACTGATCAAACGAACTGTACAAAGAGTGGCAGCAGTTTTTTTTTAGCTATTATTTTCAATCAGGGTCATTAATTGCAGTTGAGAGGTTGACTGATTTGTATGTTTGATTTGTTTGTAAAGCGTCCTATCGGTGCCTATTGAGCGACCAAATGGATTAATTGGTAAACCTTGAATATTCACTTCTCTTACCCGTATCCCATATCTCTTATCCATCCTTCTTTAATACCATTCATTAATTTGCTCAGTGGTTCTGATGTTGATATTCTGTTTACATGGCCATTTGTTATTTCAAGTGTGTGGGGTTTTTTTTCGTATTTTTGAGTTAATATAAATAATAATAATGATAATAATAATAATAAATATTGTTGTCCATGTAAGCATAGTCAGGAGAACTTTTAACTTATCTTTTTTTTTCCTTTCTGGCCTGCAGGTGGACAGCAGCATGCAGAAGGCTTTGGCCAAAGAGAGAGCGTCTCAGTCTAAAGCCTTGGACCTGCAGAGTCAGCTGAGCAGAGCCAAAGCAGAGCAGAGTCAGCTGCAGCGAAGCAAGGAGGAGGTACATCACTCTGTCCGTCCTCAAAACATTTCCATTCAGCAGCTGTAGAATTTAACTAAGAATGTTTACTCAACTGCTGGAATTTTTTATGTATATTTTCGTGCTACATTTCAGAGGGAAATTATTGTGCTTTCACTTCATTTGTTCACTACATGCTACATACAGGGTCCTGGTGATTTATTTCATTTTAAACTTACAATACAATATTGGTATAAAAATTGATACTCAGAATGTCCTGAACACACAAAATAGGATGTTTTTTTAATGAACAGCCTTCACACAGTGCTGCAGAAAAGGTCACTGACCACATCTCAACACATTTAGCCTTGGTTTGAACATCTGATTGTAGATCAGTTTTTTTGTAGCTTCTGTATCAAGTGCAGATATATTGTTTCAACATGTGGCATTGAAAAAGTGTTGAAAAAGTATTGATTCTTCGATACTTTTCAGGTCAAGGGTTTCACACGTAAAACATATGATCAGTTTAAAAAATATGATGCATTCTTACACATTAGACTACCTAACAGTATATAAAGGAATCCTACCTTGGCAACATTAAAATTGTGCTTAAATAAATGCATCTATAATAATATTCTAATAATACTTATTGAATTAGAAGAAGAAGAAGAATCAGCTTTATTGACAGTATATATATTTTTACATACACACACTGAATTCATCTTCTGCATTTGACCCATCCTTAGTTGAACACACACATGCAACACCCAGAAAATTACATGCAGTGAAACACACACAGGAGCAGTGGGCAGCATCAAGCGCCAGGGGAGCATATTGGGGGTTAAGTGCCTTGAATTAGTCACTCCACCACACTCAAATTTTTCCTGCCCGTCCAGTGAGGGAATCAAACCGGTGACCCTCCGATCACAAGCTGCTTCTCCGACCTCTAGGCCACAGCTGCCCCCACAATTAGTCAAAGGTATTGGGACTCTGTAGGGATAAAGTGGTTAGAGAAGTAAATGAGTAAATTAAGTGGAGGTTCATTAATATTCATGTTGTACATGAGACTATAGATACACATGCTCGAACAGCCGTGAGCTCTGACAAAAAGTGGAAATTAAATTCAGAAATGTTTGTTTGTTCCATTTTCCTTCAGATGGAGCGCCGTTTCCAGAGTCAGCTGCAGAACATGAAGGACAGACTGGAACAGTCAGACTCCACAAACCGCAGTCTGCAGAATTATGTTCACTTTCTCAAAACCTCATATGGAAATGTGTTTGGTGACTCTTTGCTCACAAACTGACTGCAGAACTCTTCAACCTGACCAGCATTTATCCATTCTTAAAGCATTATAGATTATTGTTTTGACTTAAGAGTTTTAGATACTATCTATGAAATGTATAAATCTTTTTTAAAATGAAATGTTTTCATTTGAGTTGTCTGAAATATATTTATATTCCTTTGAATAAATTACTTTATGCATATCTTTTTGATTCTGAGGGCACTTTTTGGTGGAAGAAAGATCTTCCTTCTTTCATGTCTGTAAATTTGAAAACTTGCCTTTGGGCAAATGTAATACATTTTGTTGTGAAAGAACACATCAACACAACATCCCAGTTTTAATTTGCAAAATAATATTTGCTAGTAGGCTTCTTTACAGCCAAATTGAACTCCTATATTTTATTTTTGTATAAATTTGAAATACCATAATTAATGTAGAATCAATTCCTATGAAGTGATTATCTAAATATTACATTTCCTTTTACTTATACCAAATCCTATTTAGGCCTTTGGTAATTCAAGATAGTCTTGTTTTTTTGGAAAAAGCTTGCTCGACATGCTCAACTCAGCTTATGTTTGATGTTTCAAAATCTTTTTTTATTTAAATATCAAGCATTTTATAAATGGATTGCAAACAAGCAAGTGCACGAGGTTTTTTTAATCGAATTTTATTTAGTATATGCAGTGTGTAATATCAGATTTTAAGAGGTGAGTATTTTAATAAGTATGGCACACAAAAATTGGACGGACGAATTTAAAAGACGGACCGCTTGAGGGACTGTGATATGTCTTTCCTCGTTTCGCCACAGGGTCAGATGTATTTCCAGCAGTAAAATAAATGTTGTTATTACGTGCAGACAGTCGAGATTCTATCGTGAGTAATATTTATACAGGACAACTAAACCCAGGACAAAATACAATAAGGACATGGCCCAGCCGGAAACTAAGAGAGTCTCCTCAGAAGGCGGGCTGTTTCTCGTCGGATTGTAATTTATGTAACGTCATCCGGCGGCTCAAAACTTTTAGACCATATACCAACGTTGTCAGTAGTTTTTCTAGCTTGGTTTTTATTTATTATTTTGTCGTGATGCCTTCTGAAAATCTACGATGGGAAACTTTACAAGCCTTAAAAAATTCACCAAAGGGAAATATCAAATACGATCCATACTGGTCGACAAGGGGAGAGGTGAGTTAATGCTAGCTAACTGACTCAGACGTTGGCTGGGTCACACCAACAAGCATCATTTAAATTTAACATTGGCATAGTTCTGGTCACAGTTTTATTAAAACTAGGTTTAAAATGAGCAAATTTAGATTTAAAGCTTAGCATAGCTTTGTTGCACTATTAATACATTATTTTCGTTTATCGAAGGAAACCGAAATTAAATAGTAAATATACAGTGTAATCAACGTGCAGGTGCTTATCTCCCCAAATCAAATTAGAAAAACAAATCACTATCGTTAATTAGCCTGCTGTTGGGACCCAGTACATATGAAAGAGAGAGGAAAGCCATTAACTGTTTTAACGGCTGATCTTCCTTGGTTTACTTTTAATTGTTGCTAGCTAGATAAACAATTGTTCTTACTCACGATGACTCGCCAGAGAAGCTCGTGTCTCATTCATGGAGGAAAACGTGTTATTCGAATTAATATTAATTAATCAACTAATGAAAATCCGCTTTTTAGAAGTTTAATCTCAAGAATAAGTTTGAAGGTGAATACTAGATTACTGGCTCGCAATGGGAGGTACGAGAGACTAACCTGCCGGCCTCTGGTCCTGGCCGTTCTATCGGTACACCACTGTATTTACACATTTAAACAGGCATCGTGTTAATAAAAACTAATCTTTAAGTGTAATGTGTGTGTGTGTGTGTGTGTGTGTGCCTGTTCTTGCAGGATATTATGGCAGGATATAAAGAGTCTTTCAGCTTGTCCTCGCACTCTGGGGTCATATTGCAGCACCTCAGCTCCTCATCCCCACAAAAGTCCAGCTTCCTGGGCCCCACCTCCGAAGACTCCAGCCCTGGTCTTTCTGAGGAGATCTGGGCCTCTGTTTCCTCCACAGGATCCATGCCTGACAGCAGCGCCAAGCACACCACACACCTTTTAAAGGCCGAAAGTGAGCAGGTGAGTGCCTCTTCCTGAATCCCTGCTGATCTCTCTGTGTTTGTATGTGTATGTGAAAAGCAACTTGCTGAACTGCGTTCTGACATGATCGCTTTTGTGTGTTTTGTATTTGAGAGCAAATATACAATAGCAGAACAGCAAAATTGCTAAGTAATGGTACAAGGCAACAAATTAGTATTTACACCAGTTTTAATTCAAATATATGACATCTAAACTTAAATTCAGTCATTTAATGTGAAATTAAAATTAGTTTTTGAAAGATTTGCATATATATATATTTTTTAAGTGTTTATGAATTCAGTTTCATTTATGAGAACTTCAAGCGGCTATTTAACTTTTCTACAGAGTTATGTGTTACACTTTCTCAGCTCCACATTTTGTATAACTTTGTTTGACTCAAGTCTGATGTTATATTTTCACTGTGATAATGTGCTGCAGGCTCTTAGTGACGAGGTGAGGGGTGAAGATCAAGAGGCAGATGTCAGTGAAGTTTCCAGTCCTGCATCTCCACCTGCCCTTTCCCTGCTGTCACCCAAAGCCATGGAGACTGCAGGCCGTATTGTCCAGTTTGAACAGAAACAGCGAGAAAAGGCCAAGGTCAGCCTCGGAGCTTGTTAACGTTCCCTGAGGTGCAACATGATAGCTGTGTACATTTAAACTAATTATAATAATTAATAATAAATTTGATAATTGATTAATGGTTTAAGCAAATGCAATATTTTTGCTTGTGATTTTCTTGATTTTTATTCATGTAAATTTGTTATTTTTGCCCTTTAGTCAGAAAATACAAGAAGAAAAACTGATGGACAGATTCATTAATAATGAAAAAGACTGTTTGATTTTTGTCACCCAAACAATGAGCTCGTCTTTTGGAAAGAACCTTTCAAACCTTTTTATTTAAAGATATGTTTTCCAGTACTTTTTTAATAAGTAGATTTATTGCAAGTTAGTTTTTGTTGATGATTTTTTTTATTTTGGTTTGTTATTAATTATTTATTTATTGAAAATGAAAACATCTTGCAGGATAAATATGTTTATAGTAGCTTTTATGTTTCAATATATTAAAGCGTATGTGGTCTTACAGTGGGCACTTAAAGCTTCTTTATACAAACCACAATGACCCTAGTTTTTCTTAAGAATTTCTTGAATCAAAAGTCAAATTTAGAATCATTTCTGAGACCATTTCCTGCATACTGGCCTTGATATATGGATGTAACCTGTTTACTGTGTGTGTGATTAGTAAGCTGCAATGACCTTGCTGTGCTGACCGGAAGCTCTGCAGTTTCACCTGGTTGATGTGTAAAATCTGTCCTCCCAGATGGCCCTCAGTCTGCGGCAGGAGATGCAGGAGAAGCTGGTGGTGGCGGTGGCGAGCTCCGAGTCAGAGCAGCTGAAGCGCTTTGAGGAGTTCATGGAGCTGAAGCAGAGGCAGGAGTACCAGAGCATGAGGGACATGATGGAAAGAGAGTAAGTGCCAGCAGAAAGTCTCGTGGTGTTTGTCATTTCTGAAATATTATGTGTGATCCAAACTGTCTGCTTTTTCTGCTCTCTAGAACGAAAGAAAGCATTGGGCGTCAAGAGAAGCTGAAAGAAGAGCAGCGACACAGAATGAAGGTATGATTATCAGACAATATGTGCAAAATATACTGATGTGAGTGACAGCCCGTGAATATCTGCTTTTAAGGTCTGCTGTAGGGCTGAAACGATTCCTCTAATAACTCAATTACTAAAATATTTGTTCATTCCATGTACCTACATACAGCACTTGTGTTTGACACAGACGCTTATTAGTGACACACAACATAAAGAAATGATGCTTCGGATTCCAACATGGAGGAGCAGAGAGAAAAAAGCGACAGACCAGAGAAAAGAACAGAAAGTGTCCAAAATATGGGATCATTTTAAGCTGAAACAAAACGTAAACTCTGTCAGTGCTTACAACATCTCAGCAGAAAACTTATAGGCCACACATCCCGTCACAAGGTAACATTAGTGTTAAACATACTGGTAAATTAGTGTAAGGGCTCTAAAGAATGTATGTTAACTCTGCTGCATATAGTGGCTAGTTAAGACTAGTTATTATGATGGCTTGTTTTGTAGAATATTCAACAGTGTCGTGAATATTCTGCAGAAGCTCCTGTGGGTAGGTACAATCGATGTCCAGTGCTGTCTCTCTCTTTCATTAGTTTGAAATGTAGGAAAAAGTGAAAATGTAATATGAGTGTTACATGGGCATTATAACTGTCCATTTTGATAATATTTGTAAAGTGTTATGAGAGTGAGACTTTTATGAAGGGTTAGGTGAGGAGAGGAGAAGGAGAGAATGACATGACTGGAAAGGAGAGAAGGAGAGGGAGCTGGAGAGGAGAAGACAGGAAGAGAGCAGAAAAAGAGAGCCTCCGCAGTCCACTCAAGTTTGAATATATGTAAATAAAAGCAACCATTTTCTAAACCTCAGACACAACATCTGAGCTTGTTTTCATATCGCAATGCGTAGATTTCTGTTTGTATGGTTGTGGTTACAGTTGTACTTCTTTAATACTTAATACAACTTCTGCTATTACATTCACTGAAACTGACTGGACCTGAGCTCCATTCATGGTGCTGTTATGATAGTCGTACACAAATGCGCTTACCTTCTCCCCCCACAGTGATTCATAAAATACCCCAGAAAGCAAAATGTCAGGTTGTGTAAGTAGCAGCTGGAGCCTAAAATGCACCAGTCTGATACAGCCAGGACATTCACTTGTGGTCAGCAGGGTCAGCGGTCACTGAAATCCGTGACCAATTAGTTGTTCATTTTAAGAGCTGCAGCCTTAGTATGGACACACTGTGAAGTCTGGTGTCCAAATCCTGTATTTATCAAGCATCTCAGAGTAGAAAATCAGTGCTAACTGGATAAAAATTTTCTGTGATAAATTTTAGGTCTAATAGCCAAAGCACTTTATCAATGTAATGTTTCATATTAACAATGATGTGATCGAATAATCCAGTTTTGTTGGTTAAAAAAAGAAATCAAATAATTCTTTGACTGATCTGATGCAAACGCGAACTCATCCTCTCACTACCAAAACTGAGGTCCTGCTCACAAACCTACTGTGACGTTGGAGACGGCAGCGTGAAGAACTGACGCAAGGCAAAAAGACGACAAAAGCTTTCAGAGATAATAAAAGCAGATGGCCCGGACTTGAAAACGTATGTCATATTATCGGCTTATTCTCAGGTGCGTTCTATAGAAAATACGGTAATTTTAACACCAGATGAGTTCATTTGTTTATTTATTTAAAAATCATAGTGGTGGTGCTATATTGAAGAGCTATGTTCAAATAATTAAGAAGTGGTCAAATAAAAAACAAACAAAAATGCAAGACAAATGCCCACAAGCCACAGAGAATTTGTAACTTCATTGCATTGCGTGTCCAGTGTAGCTATGCATGTGGTGCATCTTTGTGTACAGCTTAATATGAATTAAAAAAAAAACGGTAAATATCATTATGTGGCCTGTGTTATCTGCCGATACACATAAAGCCTACGCCTGTTACCATCTTCTGCATTTTGAATTTCAATCTTATACTACTGCACTTCATCATATTTTCTATTTCAAGTTGAGTTGAAGCAGCAACATCTTGCTCTCTCTGAGGAGTAACCCATCTCACTGACTGCCGAGAGTCTCTGTAGGAAGTTTCATAAACAACTACATTTTTTTTTTTTGAAGTGCTAAATTCACTGGTTTTGAAGTTTCAAAGATGGATTCTTTGAGGCTTAGATGATAAATATGGGCCTTTCGTTGCAAGTTCAGGAAGAATTCTGGTGGCAGTCGAGTGTGTTTAGGAGGGTGTAAATAATTATCTTCATTGCCCTCTACGTCAGATCCTCAACCTGCGGCTGAGGGAGGCGGAGCAGCAGCGCCTCCGGGAGGCGGAGCTCGAGCGCCAGAGGCAGGCGGAGGGCAGGGAGAGAGTGCGTAACCTTAACACCATCCAGGAGGAGATCCTGCAGCTCAACCAACTGCTGGATCGGTCCACCCAGACTAAACCTGATCTGCCACTGGCCAGCCTCAGCTCCCTGAGCACTCGTGGGAACCAGCTGTGCTCACAGGTGTCAGAGGTGGTGCGAAAGACGGCAGAGGTCAGTTTAACTGCTGATTGGTAAAGTTCATGTTTGGAGTGAGGCTCCTTCCTACCCTGAAGAGAGAAAGTCTGGAGAGAGATGGAAAATCATTGTGGTTGTGTTAAAGAAGCATTCCAGTTTATTACAACTTGAAAACAAAATCAGTCAGGGGATCAGAAAGGTTGAAAACAAATAGGCAAATGGTAAAATTAATTAATACCCAGTCCTTGCATGAATGTATATCAGTTTTCTGTAATGTCTGTTTTTTCTTCTTAACTTTGATCTATTGCACTTATCTGTTTTTTCCATTAATCCCTTTGTCTGTAAGGTGGCAGAAAATGTGAAAAATGCCCCAAGTAATTCCCTACAGCCCAAGGTGTTTTCTTCAGCTAGCTTTTGTTTTCTCTCCCCAAAATCCAGCGCAGTGGCATAAATCAGACGATGTTGATGAATAACTGAAAGGAGAAATTGTTAATACATTTGCAACTAATCCATCAATCAGCTAGTTTTTTAAACATTAGCTAATGTTATCATTGTGACACTAAAGTGAGATTTATACATACAAAATTAATTGTACTTATTGTTATCCCAGTTCAACGCGGATCAGACTGGAGCTTTGATGTGGATCATCTCACCGATCAGACCCATCTTTGTAACTTTTCCTGCTGTTTCTTTCCAGGGAGAATTTCCCAGTGTGGAGGACATGACCGTGGCCGAGCGAGCCCTCCACGAGATGAGGGCGCTGATCCGGCTGATGCAGGAGGAGATCGCTAAGGCTCAAGAGAAGAAGGAGCAGGAGCAGGAAGAGGAGCGCAAGAAGCGAGAAGTGCTGCAGGCGCAACAGGAAGCGCAAAAAAAGGCGGCGCAGTCTGCCAAAGAGAAGGCACAGAGGAGAGGTGAGAGGTTTGTTCTGATCCAGGGTCGTGGACATTGTACCACTACATGATATCATGCAAGGTTTCAGTCACACATCTGCTCAAAAAATGGTGATCTCTCCAGGTGGCACGAAATTGTCTTAGCAGCCTCTAGGCCTGGAAGAAATGATGTCAGGAGGCTGCTGAGTGATGAAAAAACTTGAGGACTGTGTTCTTGTGAAACATCATCACTCACTAGTCATGTACGGTTACTGTTCAAAGTCCATGTGGAGTTGGGGAAGTCACTTAACCCAGATTGCATTTGGAGCCAACCAGCATTGACGGCTCAGATTTTGAGTACGGCATACGTTGTTGAGTTTGGATATTTTTCATGCACAAAAGTAACAGTTTAGGTTTCAAATATGTGGTTAGTTTTTTTTAAATAATGCCTATTTGGCATAATGCCTATTTTTCACCAACACTTTCAGAGATGTGAGGACAATCAGTGTCGACCAGGGGAGAACAGTCTTACGTTGGCAAGCCCTTTGGTAATATAGCAGTGGCTGATGTCACCATAGTTTCATTATATTGTAAAATCCCTTGAGGATATAAAATATATTTATTGTTGTCACATTATTGCTGCTTATCAGAGCTGCAAACTACTGTCTGCTGCAGCCAGAAAGAACTGATGGGAACTGTGGTGCTGGGTGATACTGTTGTCTTTTAAGAATCAGATTTCAAACCCTAACATGGCAGCAGGAATGTATACATGAATGCAGGCATTCAAAGGGCTACATGTAGAATAGTTGTTCATATTTTTCAGTCTGAGATGCAGGTGTACAGGACAGAATACTGTAGATATTTGAAAGGTTTTAACAGTTATTGTCTCCCCACAGGGCTACAGAACAGCGCAGAAGACAGCACTCTGAAATGGTACAAGGAGCTGCAGGAGTCAGCTGCACAGTGTGCTCAGTCTTTTGAAGACCTCAACTCCCCAAAAGACACACAGGTGGGTTTTTGGTTCTCTGCGTGATTGTTAATTTGGGTCCCATGTCCAAATAGTGTTTTTTATTTTCCTGGCAGAAAAGTGCTGGCAGTGCGCTGGGGAGCACCTTTGGGTGGTGAGAGAGGAAAAAAAATCCAAAAAAAACAAAACTCAACATTGTCACACTCACCAACAGCACAAAGTGTCCTGCTGATGTGCTCCAACACATACCTCTGTTGTGAACTCTGTCTGAGAAAGCTCAGCAATTGTCTCTTCTATTTTCTTGGTTATCAGGGTGCCCCTCTGGCAAATATATGACCCTGGTGCCTTGTATAAAAGTTAAGATATTTTCAGCTGGGAGGGGCCACACAAAAAAGGTTTTCCTCTGCCGCATATGCTCTCTCTTCGTGAGGAACAACAGAGAAGTGACGCTCAGAATAAAGGATATGTGGACCCTGCCCTTAGAGGTTAATTTTCAATGCAGAGCGGAGGGCTTTGTCTACACGTGGATTCTGCCATACAAGTATTTTGCCTAAATAAAATATAGTTGGAAGTGTGGGACACATTTTCATATGTATCAGAATATTATATTATCAAAGGAACAGGAAACTTATTATGAATCTAACCTGACATTTGATACCTTCAGATACAGTCTTTGATACTCAAAATACCCAAAAGGTATTGAGGTTAAATGGCCAACCATAGTATGAAGAGTTATGGTGTCAAGAGTAGTGCATTAATGGCGGAACTGAAACATTTTCAGTAAGCAGAACTCTGTACACGTGGTTTCATGTCTCTTCTCTGGACTCAGACGAAGAAGCTGAAGCTGGAACTCCAGAAAGCAGCCAGCATCCCCGTCAGTCAAATCTCCAGCAACTCTGGATCGCAGCTTCGAGAAATCTTTGATAAGATCGACAAGCTGCTGTCGGGGCGGGCCGTGGTGACCGGTGGGAAGTCTGTCTCCACCTCCCAGCATTCACAGGGCCTGGATTTTGTCAGCTACAAACTGGCTGAGAAGTTTGTGGTGAGTCGTCTTGGTGTACTGTTTGATGTAGTAGCCCAGAATAAGTTACTGAAAAAAGAAGGAGGGAAAAGGTATGTTGCAACACAGACAATATGATCCATTAATCCAATATGATCTGATGGCTGTTGAAATTGTTAATGTCATTAAAGTTTGTAATAATTTTTACAGTTGGTCATTTTTACGTTATTTAAAGAGTAACCAAACCCCAGAGTCTATCCAAAAAAGGGGGGGGGGGACTCCTATCTTGACATTTTAATGCAAAATACTTTTGCATTAACATGGAAGATAGGACAAGAAGATAGAAGGCAACATGGACTGAACATCCAGGAGTGCCATGTCTTTGACATTATGCACAAGTGCCACTACTTCACATCCGAGCAGCACGTCCGTCACTGGATAAACATCCTATGTTATGAGAACATGAGCGCCACGTTGGCAGGCTTAGCAGCTTTTTTTCCCCTGAGTGAGAAAACCTGCATGAAAACAAGTGCTGTACAAATACTGTTTCATTTCATCTGTAGAAGATGATGACAGACAGACAGACTTTAGCTACAGCCTGCCGGACTCGACCGTCGGCTCCCCATCAGAACTGGTTCCAGATTAAACAATGGTTAAAGTGTGGAGCTTTTACATATCTGAGTCACATGCAAGCCATTCTCCTACTCTGTCTCCACACTCAGACCCGATACTTGATGTGGAATCTATAAGGGAATCAACGATGCAGACTCTAAAGTGGCCTCATTTAAAGCTTAACAGTTCACATCACTAGTTTTGGACAGTCGGTCTGGGAGCCCCCTCCCCCTTGAAATTTTGAATACCATTTTCATTATTTAGTGAGATTTTAATTGTTTAGTCAAAAAAATATTTGCGGTTCTTACTAAAATGTGTTTAGGGATTTTTTTTATTATTATTTTTATGACTGCCTGGTTATCCACCAGCTCAGTAGGACCATTGCTAATAACTGTCCTCTCGAAAGGACCGTTGCTAATAATCATCAGGAGCAGAAGACATTAGATCACATCAAAGACCTTTTTCTCCCTGTAGAAACAAGGAGAGGAGGAGGTGGCTTCTCACCACGAAGCCGCTTTCCCCATCGCCGTTGTTGCCTCTGGTATCTGGGAGCTGCACCCTCGAGTGGGAGAATTCATCCTCGCTCACCTGCAGAAGAAGTGTCCGTACGCAGTCCCGCATTACCCTCCGATGAAGGAAGGCACTTCCGTGGAAGAATATCAAAGGTCAGGGAAGCTGAAACTTCATCATGTTGTATTTGTCACAAAAATAAAAAACTAAAAAGTGCGCAGATTTGGGTCAGCTGTTTTGTCTTCACTTCATCAGGATTCTTGGTTACCGTGTGGATGACTCTGGGGTTGAAGGTCAGGACAGTTTCCTGAAGAGGATGTCCGGGATGATCCGTCTCTACGCTGCCATTATTCAGCTGAGGTGGCCCTACGGCTCCAAGCAAGGGGTAAGAACTGTCTCACTTTCTGTGAGGTCTCTGTGTCTTTGTTTGCAATATGCCAAAAATATTGTTAATCTTTTGCATCTTCAAACCTTTGGTTCTCTGTTGTTTTGAATTGTAACAATAACACTGTGTACTTGACGTGTTTCAGTGTGCTCCTCACGGCCTGAACCATGGCTGGCGTTGGTTGGCTCAGATGCTCAACATGGAGCCTCTGGCAGACATCACGGCTACGCTGCTGTTTGACTTTCTCGATGTGAGTCCTGCTTTAACCATCCGTATTGCGGTTTCTAGACACACAAATTCAAATAAGCATGGAGATTGTTCCGTGAAAAGGGTGGGCAAGGTGTGAGCCGTGTCATCATCATGCCGTGAGCTCAGCTATACGAGTTCAGCTCGGAGTTGGAGTTCAGCTGTAGCAAAGCGCAGTAACCGAACAGAGTACGTAGAAACTTAGCTGAGCAGTCACTGATTCACTGAACATCAGCCAATCATGATCTGCGGCTGATCGATCTGCATGTTCGTCTATGAGTTGATCTGTCTTAAGCTAAGAGTTCAGCGTGTTATTATGACCAATGCAGGTTCATTTTGACTGTTTGTCAATTAGGTCCGTCACCCCACAGTGTAACACAGTGTTGCAGTTTTCTTGTCAGACTCTTAAAGCCTTATTAGTGACTTTTGAAAGGCTTGTGATGCAGTTATTGTTATTACTGTGTTCAGTGGAAGCAGCTATGAGCTATGGCTTAACCAGTTTTGCCGTTTGTCTTTTTGTTTGTGCGTCTCCTTCAGGTTTGTGGGAATGCTTTGATGAAGCAGTATCAGGGCCAGTTCTGGAAACTCATCCTGCTTCTGAAAGAGGAATACTTCCAGAGGTGCACACTCACTTCACATTTAACACATGCAGCAGATGTCAGTCCGGGTCTAACTTCCCTCTCTCTGATGTGTTGAATGCGTCTCGTGTCTGCAGGATTGAAGCGGTGACCAGCACTGGACAGATGGGCTCGGTCATCAGACTCAAACAGTTTCTAGAGGTCAGTTAACCTGTGACTAATGTTGGCGCTGAACCGGGCACACACTGAACATTTTTATTTAACTTGTGAGTCGCATTTACTCAAGCCACATCTGATCAGCCGCTCAGCACAGGCAAACCTGCGACTTCTGTGCTCACACTGTGAGGTGCAGACATTGTTACTCAAGATGGCTATGGCCTCAGAAATGTTGGCAACAAAAAGAGAAAGGCAGAGGAAGACAGGTTGTTTCTACAGCAAAGATCAGTTTTATTAACATCACCGCAGTTTCAGTCACGACTACAGTTTTAGACACACGTACATTACTATGGTATTGATGGGCAGGTGGAGCTTTATGAAGCCTTCTTTATGAAAGATGATTCAAAGCTTTGGGGCTTCAAATGCAGCAGCACAGGGACATCTGGTGACTTTGAAAATAGAGTCTAACAGCATCCCTTCAAAGTGGGGCCGAAGCAATCTGAGAATCCTGCATGTTGTTATAAGAGAAAAGATTTTTACTGGCAACATGGTTCATATTTATGGACGATTCCATGTGCCACAGTGTGATGTGGTTGCAGAATGATATCAATAAATGCTACTACTTAAATGACATTACTTGGCATCAGGTGGAAATGTTCTCATACTTAAAATAATATCTTTCTAGTGTACATCACCAGTAGTAGATGTGCTGATCGGATGCAAAACTTTAAAAACGGAACAAAGCGCCCATTGAAGCAGGTTTGTTTTATTGTGAAAAATCTAAACCGAACTCTGTCTCCCATACACAGACGTCACTGCAGAGCCGACAGATCAGCCCTCCCAAAGGCCAACTGAGCTCCATGTTCTGGAGGTCGTGACGGAGGAGGAGCCGCCATGTTGGACGTTGCTGCATGACATCATTTAGGACTGAATAAAATGGAGAGGGCTGTGGTCTCATGCTGCGAAACTGGTCTCTGTGTCTGGAGGGAGACTTGCTCTACAGTCAACTTTACTCCATAGCTAGTGAGGAAAATCAAAGCTGCTCCTGTAGGAAGATGGTTTTCAGAAGAAGTGCGGCTTCTGTGGCTCGTGATCTTTGCGTCAGGTTCATTTACCTGTCGTAGGAGGATTTTGATGTAGGAGTTTCGCTGAAAAGAAGATATTTATCTCCAGATGCACTTGAAGACATTGTCTCATCCACACATCCGTCCTTTCGGCACTGGTTCAAATGGTTTTCTGGGTGTCAGCGTTGAAGACACTGAATGGTTTTTCTGCTTCTTACAGCTGTAGAATATACTTCATCTTTTATGTGTGCGCAATAAAAGGAACCAGATCCTTAAATGGAGACAACGATAATGCAATGTGTTGACGTGTAAATGCCTCCTGTGCATTTTTTTGGGGTCTCCAACTGAATACGTTCTCCAGTGTTCAAAGGTCCTAATGTGGAGCTTGATTTTATTTTACTTTTTGGTCACTACAGGATCACTTCTGCTTGTGTTTTTATTAAGTGCAGACAGAAAAATTGTGTTGAATGGTTTGCATTTTTGCTATTTATTTTATTAGGGCTTCACCATGTGGAACAAAGATTTGTGGTCTAATGAACTGCCAGTTTAATGGATGTGAGTGAGGTCATCTCAAGTTTAGAAATATAACTGGGTTTTACTGTGAAACTCAAGTGCATTGGTCAGTATTTCCACAACTAAAATGATTTGCTTCTCATGTCGCAACAGAAATCTTTAAAAGAATCTTTAAAAAATCTTTAAAAAATGCTTTTAAAGTGCTTTTTTGTTGCAGGGATCATTTTAGAATTGTGTTCTGAATATATAATGTCCATTACACAAGTGCATGAGCCCAGTGATTGCAATCTCCCTAACCAGTTGTCTGAAATAAAACCTCATCAGCTTACTGGAAATGTTTGTCAACACTGGGTTTGTTTGTTTTTTCACCCCTTGATAAAAAATATAGTTCAAAAAGTTTATTTAAAAAAAAAATCAGTCCCTTAAAATCTTTAGTACAGCAGAAGGCCATTGACAAACAATTTATCAAGTAAAAGAGTCAAACTGTCTCAGGTTCAAGCTTTTAAAATGTGGGGGCTTTGCAGCTTTTCGTTGTTATTTTAAATCATAAGTTAGGGTTTTTGACTGATCCACAGTGAAATACTCTGCAGAGTGAAAATCCTGCATTCAAAATGTTAAGTAAGAAATAACTAATTAGCAGCAAAATTTAAAGTACCAAAAGTAAAAATAATCCTCATGCAGAAGGGCCCATTTCAGGACGATATACTCCTGGATTATAACTAGTGATGTGTTAATGTTGCAGCTGGTGAACATGGAGGTCATTTTACTTTGGATACTGCTGGGCAGCTTACACATTTCCCCACAGCGATCAATGAAGTCTTCACCTATGAAAATGCAAAATAAATTTGTTTGCATAAATAACCTCAATCTGAAAAGTAACTTTTCAAATAAGCATAGTGGAGTTAAAAATGTAGATTTGTTACTGTGAGCTGCATTTTTCCTCTTTTCTCTGATGTAATCCTGCATATGTGTACTCAACACACACATCTCAAGGTTTCATTTTCATTTACCCATTTGAAAACTATGCTCATTGACTTGGTTTTATTACAGTTAATTCAGAAATCGACCTGCAGTTTGCATATTAAGTACATTCAACCCGGCAGCTAACAAGTTCTAAACATGTTATTTGAATTTACTTCAAAGGGAACACCAGCTGCTGAGCTTATTGAGTCCTTGCTGCCAGACTGATCCTGCATCAGTTACACAAAAATTACACAATAAAGATACAACAACAGAGATAGCCTGATCCCATGATATCTGTAACATGTTTACACAGAAACCTAGAAGGAAATCAAAGTAAGTAGCTTCTATCCAGGTCAACAAGGTGTCATGATAAATTAGTTGAGCAATGTGAGAGTCAGCGGGTTCAAATCTCGTGCTTATCTTCCTCACCAAAAACAAAGTAATGTACACCCTTCAACTGTTTCTCTTTTCAATTTGTTCCACTTTTTACACACAGAAGAGGTTGAGAGCTAAACCTGAATACAAAATGGGGAAAAAACTGGAACAAAATATGAAGAAATAAAGTGATCTGAACTTTCTATAAAATACAATAAACTTGGGAATCCTTGTGGCAGCAGACAGTCTTTGGTTGAGAACCACTGAAGTAGACTATGCTCAAATGATCTACATTCTCAAAGTAAGTTAAGTAAGTAACAATATACAGTACTGCATGTGAAATATGAGCAGCTAAAAACAACATTTTTTGGTTATGACGATGACTGAAAAATATTTGTGTTGATCATTTTTCTGACACCAATTCAGGGCCTGGAAATGCTGTCCAGAAGTTTCCAATCAATAAAACAGCAAGTTGCAGTTACCAAAGTTGACCAGTAGAGGTGAGTAAAATACCCTGAAATGAACAGTAAACTTGTTGGCTCGTCCACAAAGCAGCTTGGTCATTAAATAGTAAAATTAAATCAGGCAACAGTATTTTCATGTGTATGATCTCTTTATCTACATTTATGTCCGCAGTTAACTCATTCATACAAACAAACAGGTTTAAACTTGTGTGCTGTGCAGAAAATCAATCACGCCGTTAGTGATCTCAAACCGAAATTTCCACAAATCAAAGAGGGGCTTCTTGTTTCCTGATGATGTTCATGGTCTGGTTTACTGTTCAGTCTTTTTGACCCTGGAGGCGCTTGGTGTTCTGTGGTCATCTTCACCTCTTCAACTCATATCGACTTCAGTTACGGCCCTCATGATTGAGCGACGCTCTCTCCACGCGTCTGTACCAGCGTTTGACTTTGGTGTTCTCCATCATGTCATCAAACGCCTGCAGGCCCTCCATCACTCTGAGGACGCCAAACACTGCCTGCAGATAGAGGGGAAAAAACGAGGGAAAAGTTGACCCCAAAAACCAATCTGTAGATACTTGAACGGTGCTGTGAGGTTGTAACAGTTACTATGTTCATTATGCACAAGACAACAATAGTGTTAGACATATGAAAAATAGACAACTTGGTACTTAAATTCATGCCACTAGTAGGGTAAAAATTGTGAGCTTTATCCTCTGTAGTGGATATCATAGGACATCTTAGACACTGTTTGCTAGCATGTAGCAATTAGCAATCTGTGTATGTCAACTAATATAATGAATTGATCAACATTAACTTTGGTACAGCAGAATGTTAACCTGCTAGCATGCTAACATCCCTAAAGTTTGCATATTAACATACATGTTTACTATTAGATATTAAAGAACATAGATATGCTAACATTCAGTGTGTTAACTTGCTAACCTTGGCATTAGTATGATGACATAACATGTTAACATACCTGTTAAAGGGTAATTGTGCCTAACATGCACACAGTTTCTAACAATAAAAGTGAACCGAACATTCTGTGTGGCTATAAATAAAGCTGAGTCTCACAGAAATTAGCTTTAGAACCACTTTGTCATGAACAGATGTGACTACACAAATGGATATTTTGCTATATCACAGAAATCCATCCAATAATTGTTGAGTTATTTCATTCTTGACCAAGGGGCAAGTCCAGGTACAGTGATTCTGTAGTAAAAGACAAAGACAACAGAGAAAGACAACACATTTCCTCACCAGGTCTGCCAGGTTGGGTTGATCTCCACCCATGAACTTCCTGTTCTTGCCGATGGCTGCCACCCAGTCATTGACGGCTTTGTAGAGATCCTGCCTGACGTCGTCCTGCAAGTTGTGTCTGTGTTGAAAAAAGAAAAGAACCAAACACCAACTTAAAAAAAAATCTACAGGTCCAACCGCCATAAACAACTTCTGGAAACATTTACATAACATACAGTTGTAGTTCTTCCATCTTAGAAAGTTAAACAGCAAAACTGTGAATTGAGGAAGATCACACAACAATTCTTCATGTGTAACTCACCGACTTTTCAGCCTTTTAGAGATGATAAACATGGCCGCAGCGCCAACATATTTGGCAAAGAAACCTTCATAAGTACCAAACTTGCCCTCGCGTACGATGTAGTCGAAGGAGGCCAGGGCCTCACCGGTAGTTCGGTACACATTGGGAGATATAAGATGCACAAGCCAGTCATCGGCCCATTGACGCCACTTCATTTCCTCTCTGAAAACAAAAACAAAAAACAGTACAATTCATATCATGATAGCAATAAGACTTAAGACCATTTACATAGTAAAACTGTACCGTACACGACGGCCAAGTAAGCTGATCAGATGTGGTGTGATGTCTGGACTTACTTCTGCATTCCCTTCTCGGGGTAAACTGCTGCTGTCTCAGCCTCGCTCAGCATCAGCCAGTACTTGTTGCTGTACTCTGTCACCTCCTTCCCACTTTCATTTACTGACTTCAGCTCTGGGTAGCAGCGAAGGATGTCAGACACACTTTTATCCCTGGATGACAGAAGTTTACATTTAAAGAGTCAGTGCACCTAAAGTGCCACACATTTTATTTCTTACCTCTAGTGGTATCTATCCATGCAAAGAGCTTTGGTTATTTACAGTTTTATAAAAGTAATGATTATTGTCATTGCCAGTTAGTTAATGTTTGCTTGATTGATTGCTCTGATGATAAAATGTCAGAAAATAGTAAACATTTTTGGAACCAGCTAATGTTTTACATTTTTGCTTTTCACATGAGGCACATGAAGCTACAACTTACTTGTTCATTAAATATGTCTTGAGGCAGCTGATGATGACAGACGAGTCATTCAGTTGCTGGAGGTGAGGCAAAAAAAAGACAGAATATAAAAATAATTAAGAAAATATCTAACATAAAATGTTTTAATTTCTGAGTTATAACAGGATAAAATGTTCTATTCAGACTGGAAAAGGAATGGAGCAGCTCTCTCAGCTCTCTCCCTCTCCAACTTTAAATAGGTCTCGTATGGTAGCACTGGTTTTGAAGTGTGAGATTACTTAATGGGGTGTTTTTGCAGTGTAACTTCCATCTATAGTACAATAAAACTTCAGAAAATGCAAATGGCTTTGTAACTTCTATCTGGTATGAAGAGACCCTAATGTGGCAAATATTTGGTCATCAATCGAGTGTTCTCATCTTGAGATTTAACCATCTTACCTCACTGCCATTCACCATCAGGATGGGAACTTTTCTGTAGGCCGACCACTTGATTTCCTGCCTCATCACAGGGTTCACCTCCACAATCTCATATGGTAGACCCTGGTAGTCCAGAAATGCTCGCACCTTGCTGCAGAAGGGGCAAGTCTTGTATTGGTACAGTGTCAACTTCAGACCTTCCCCTGACACCTGGAATGAATGGAAAAAGGGGAGAAAGAAAGAGGATCCACCACTATAGAGGCTGACTCTAATGTTATGATTATAAATCCTTTACAATTTTGGATGATATTCTGCTCGAGTGATGCAAATAAATCTGTGATTAATCAGAATACCGCAATCCCGCTGATGCAATATATATAGGGATCTTTGGGGTTGAAAATCCAGCCCTTATGACAATATTAAAAATAATGTTAACCTTCTTGTTACGTTTTTTGTTTTTTTGTTTTTTTTTACTAAGGTCATGATCATGCTATTACTGCAAAAATGTGGAAAACTAAAACAGAGATATGTGGATTATATGAAATTGTCAGGTCCAACATTATTATTATGCAAACACTCAAGTAAAGCTGATTCAGTACTGGCATAACAAAGTGTGAAGAAATACCGATGCTGATAACAGGTAGTAAGAGCTGCAGATGTCAGCAGCTCAGCATCACAGCAAATGGTAATATACTGCAGAGTAACTTAATAAAAATAAAAAATTATTGCCTTTGAAATGTAGTGGGGCGGGCAAAGAGTAACAAAAAATAGAAACAGCCAAGTAATGCACAAGTACAACTACTACAATGTTGTACAGTACGTGAGTATAGTTAGTTCAATGACTGTATTCAGGTGACCCTGGCTGCAGACATATGAGGTGACTGTTGTCAATAGTCAAACTACAATCGGACACCGTTTAACGCTTGACTGTCTCACCGTGTTATCCGCACCGCTGATCGGGCACTCACCTTGGTCTCTTCTTCGGCCAGGTACTGCTGCACACTTAACTTCACAGTCTGATATAAACCCAAACCTCCACCGAGCAGAAAGGCACAGCCCAGCAGCCTGCCTCTTCCTGCCCGCAGAGAGGAGAGCAGTTTAGAGCGGACCGCCGTCCCGCCAGTACCGTATGCCCTCACATTTCCCACCGAGTAGACGGTACCGGGTCGACGGACGGCTGGAGACTCCAAAATATTCCAGCCGACCTTACACAGCGTTCGGGTGCAGGCGGCCGCCATGTTGGTTTTACATAAAGTCCCACAATGCACCACAGTGCTGGATGTTAGCGGATATTGTTGCCCTGAGCTTAGCCTGGCAGGCTGTGCTTTGGGCCCCAGGGCCGTGAAAACACAGAATCTGAAACTAGGGCAAGGAACCTTTAGGTTGCAGTTAGCCCATGTTTATGTCACCCACACATTAGTTACATTTGAGACTTTTTCCACCGATAATTAAAGTTATTGTACATTCCACTGGAAAAAAGGTATGTTTGTTTTTTCAAACATAAATATATGTAAAAGTTTTATTTGACAGCACTTACCATTGTTTGAAGCCATTTCCAAGTTCCTCAGAGTCTCCTATCCAGCTGGAACAAAAAGTATTCTGCAACTAATAATAACTTCACAAAGATTTTATAGCCATTTACCAAGTTGTGACTCCACTGATCAGCCTAAGATCACAGTTGGAAATGAGAAGTTGTTTTTGTTTTGCACAATGCATCCCCAAGTTCAATATTTTGTCATGTCATCGTGTTACTTTAGTTATCTATAGCAATCTTGTTTCAAATTATTTTTTTGAATAATATAATTATTATTCCCTTGCATGATACAAAACAAGTACAGTACATAACATTATATACAATACATTTGGATGTTGTGACAACAAAAATATATGCAGCAAGACTGTTATCAAAGTACACTGTATACATACATACTATATATATCTTTTATATACATTTTGTCCAAATATGATGTTATTCTGAATACATGAGCCAATGTCTAGCCTAAAATTTACTGAAATCCACCTCAAAACTACCAGGCAGGCTGCAGTGTGTAGTTAGTGCAGTTTTATAGAAGATTTTGTCTGCCTGGACCAGCTACTAGAAATGATTTTTTTCACTGATTCTTGTGACCTTTTATTTTAAATAATCGATCAATGATATTTAACAGTTTATAGACTCATATAAATATTAAAAATAAAGAGAAAAAGAAAGGTTAAACATTATAATGGCTATGAATTTGTTACAATCGTTTTAAAATAGTAAAGGGTTTAATAATCTGCAACCGTAGTGAAAGGGGTGATATTTATTTATTTTAAGTGACATGTATCCTGTTCAATAGTGTTTCGTCCTTTTTCGTCGTTCTACGTGCGGTGCATTCAGGAACATCGTTGTTTGGAGACGCTCTTCATTCTCCGACCGCAGCAGCAGCAGCGTCTTGTCTTAGTGAAAGCGGAGATTCCACCTCGGTCAGCAGCAGCATCCATTTAAGCATCAGTGTTAGAGTGGTCAAATCACCACATCTTACCCGGACTGACCACTCCTCATTGGGATGTCGTCGACGAGCAACGGCGGGGACTTGAGATCTGATGCTAGAGAAGATCTCTCCGTTGTATTTTTTCGAGCGTGACTGGAAGGGAGCGGGGCGGCGATGGATGAAGGCAGGAGGAGACAAATAAAATTTTGATAATCGCTGGGTTTAGCTGGCTAACACTAGCACGCTAACGTTAGCTAGCCCTCAGCTCGCAGTTGGTTGTTTTTCCGTCCCCCGTTCACTGACCGATGTGGTGTTTTCCTCCATGAATAAATACTCCTTGATGCCTTTTTCTTTTGATGTCGAGACATGCCGGAGTCAGTGAGGACATTTCTCTCAAGGATAAGGCTCCAGAGCTGTCTACTAGCTACTCAACGTTAACGTTTGTTAGCTAACCATTTCTTTTATTCGTTATATATTTTTTTCTCGCTCATTCGTGAAGAACAAGATGCTGGCAGAGGAGGAGTGTGTCTAACGGTGAACCTGAACTCGCATGGATACACACTCCATGAAGGTCATGATACTGAGAGAATGATCATGCTGGAAAAACAGGTAAGAAATTAGCCATGAGTGTGGAGTCGTTGGGTTCATATTTAAATGCACACCTGGGCTTATTTGCATAATGGTAATTAAGTGTTAATTAGACCTCTTTTAGATCTTATGTTCGATAAAACTGATGTGATTCAAGGTGGATTTGTGTAGTGATTCCTCAGACGATCAATACCTTTTCTAATGATGACCCTGCTGCACATATTTCTCCTCATTGTAACCTTCCTCCCAACTCTCTCTCCGTCTCTGCCCTGCTTAAAGCCAACCTCTCTCTGCCACTGTGTTTCTATAGCTGCTATTTGTTGTGTCACACACAACGGGATCACGAACTTAGACTGGTATCAGTTTAAGGCTGCAGCCGCCAGTATTTTAAATCCTTGATCAGGCATTTTTCTGATTTATTAGTTAATTGTTTAGTTTACAAAATGTCAGAAAATACTGACCATCACAAGTTCCCAGAGCCTAAAGTGACATCTTCAGTTTCATTGTTTTCTTTGAACAACAGTCCAGAAACCCCCAAAAATTCAACTTGCAACCATGTAAAACAGGGAGCAGCGAGGAATCACCACATTTGATAAGCTATATGAGAACGATTCACTGGTTAATTTTATGTCAGTTGATTAAGTGATGATTAGCTCCTCCTTGCAGGACTAAAATGATTAAGCATTCAGTCATCTGTCAAGCAAAAAAAAAAAAAAAAAAAACATTGCTGGTTTTGGTTTATGTCATTTATAAAATACATATGTTTGTTTTTTTTCCAGAGTTGTTCCAAAACTTTTTAATAGTTTTTTTCCCCCACAGATTCCAGTATTATTAAGCACCAATCCAATACCAGGTTGTTCAAAAATAGATACAGTATATAATATAATATGTAATAATGTAGAATGTAATATATGACAGTCATCATCATCATCAATTACAAAAGTCACTTGGCTATTAAAATATCTGACATGCACACACAGGTGGATGAGATGCTGCACAGACGTGTACTCGCCAATACCTGATCCTGATCTTTTGGGGAGTAGCAGAGGCGTATTCGATCCTGGTATCGGTACCAAAACAATTTGATAACACGATCAATTTGGGATCTTTTGATGATGATTGTCATATTTTTTGTGGACTAAATGATTTATTGACAATGGAAATACTTGTTAATAACAACCCAAAAATAAGGATAGAAACAAATTGGAAAATGCAGTGCAAGTATTAAGCAGTGCACTGAACGGTGAACAAATGTGTAAAGATTTATGCATTATGATATCAGTTGCTATTGTCCAAAAAGGCTGTAGAATAGTGCTGAAACTATTAGTCAGTTAATTGATTGACTGAGAATTAATCAACAGTTCTCACAGTGTTAGAACTTGCAGCTTTTCTCTTTCTCATCATTAGAATCCCTTTGGGTTTTTAATGCTTGTTCAGACAAAAGGAGCAATTAAGAGACACTTGGGGCTCTGAGAACATGCAAAGGGCGTTTGTGCTTGTATCCCAACATTTTAAAACTAAACAATTGATTGATTAATTGACAAAATAACCAATGAATGAAAATGTGGTACCGTTTTCTTAAAATGAACCTGCTGGTGCTTGTTGCATCCGCTTGTGTTCAGACTCATTTTCCTCAGTCTTCTCAGCTACAGGCTGGAAGCCCTTGAGGAAATATCCTTCAGCCAGTGGAGCTCATATCCAAGATCTGTCGTGTGGGTGGGGGGCTGAAGGGGTGGTTAAGAGGGTTTATTTCATCTTGTTTACCCCACAGCAGCATCAGTGACCAGAGACAAAAGCTGACACATCAATAATGCATCATAGCGTCAGAGATGTAAGGTGTGTCTGCTCATGAGGAGCAGAGGAGGTACTGGTGCAGATGTAAGGAGAAGACTCTTGTGTTGATGATTTTGTACACGGGGAAATGCTTAGTTAATGGATCCATTAGTCACTCAGCAGGAAATTAATCAATTTGTATTAGTTGTTTAGTATTGATTGACTGATTCTGTGTGGACTTTCTAATCCTTCAGTCCAAAGACATGCAGGTCAAGAGAACTGGAATGTCTGTCCTGTAGGTGTGCATATGTCTGTGTATTAGTATGTGTTTTAGGGCAGTGCATGCTGGGATATACTCCAGCATCCTGTGACCCACAGCAGAATAAGTGGGTGTAGAAAATGAATGCACGGATTGCATTTTGAGTGGCACGGTGGTGCAGTGGTTAGCACTGTTGCCTCATAGTAAGAGGGTTCTCATGCAAAAACATGCACATTAGGTTAACTGGCTGCTCTACATTGCCCCTAGGTGTGAGTGTGAGAGTGTGTGGTTGTCTGTCTTTGTGTGTTGGCCCTGCGATTGACTGGTGACCAGTCCAGGGTGAACCCCGCCTGTCGCCTGTAGTCAGCTGGGATAGGCTCCAGCTCCCCCGCGACCCTGACGGATAAGCGGTATATAAAAAGGATGGATTGCATTTTCTTTTAATTGGGGAAAAATGCCCCCCCCCAAAAAATGCATTTTTTTCTGAGCTTCTTGGCTGCATTTGTATGAAAGTTGTATGAAAGTCATGAAAGTTGTTTTTACTACAAGTGATATTCATTTAATTTAAAAATATTTAGTGATGTTCAATGCAACGGTGAGACCATGTATTGTTCATGTAAAGCTTTATATCCACACACGTTCGCTGACATGAATCCCGCCAGGTTCACTTCACAGGTGAGACAGGTGGTAACAAAAACAAGTCTGAGAGAGTGAAACTGAGACTGTGTGGACGTGTGCTCCTTCCAGAGAACGCCTGACTCTGATTGGTGTAAAATGTCCCATGTCTGCCAGGCTGAAATATGAAATATTGAAAATAAAAATGTTTAAGCAGGTGAAGTTTCACGGTGCAGTTTTAGCGTAGCACTTTGATGTTTTTCTTGTAAACCAACATTTATCAACACCGCAGGGCTTATTCCAACACAACTCGTCAAGTAAACACGATGAATTGGTGTCAGAGGTCACCTCCTGAGCCCTCTCTGAGAGACGAGCAGGATGAGAGCGACTGCTTCAGGATGTTAGGCTTCCCGCTGCCTCTGTTTAAAGGACTTGTTTAACCCCCCCCCCCCCCCCCACACACACACACACCAGAAACAAAACACATTGCCCCGATTTCACTGTAAACAAGCATTTCTTATTCTTCTTTTCTCCCCTCCACGTAAATCCTGTTTCCTCTCACTGGTATTATTGATGTTTATCCTCTTTTGAAACATTTATTTGCCTTTTTTCCACTATTGTAAGGACTGTAGATAAAGCAGTAAGCCTTTCTGTTGCTGCCATGGTGCTCCATTTTCTGCAGGGCGCTCCAAAAAGCACTCTGTTCTTGAAGCTTGACTTCACTCCAAGCATATCTGACTTCTTTGTTTGATGGAATGTGACAAGAATCAGACATTTTTTTTCTCCACTTTTTAGTCCCGAGGGATTTTCTTTTTCTTTTTTTTTTCCAGAAGCATTAGTTGTGTATGTGTGTGGAGGGAGGGCCTGTCCTTGAAATTTCTTGTCAGGAGCATTTTTGTGCGATGGAGATGTGTATGAACAGTGTTGCAAAATGCAGGAGCAGTGTAACATTTCGACTTGTTGCTGAGGGTTTCTGACTATTTCACAGTCAGATTATTGTGCTCTGCTTTTTGCTTTCTCATCAGCTGTTTGTTCAGTCAAACAAACGTCTCTAATTTGTTTTTCAAATCTGCTTTTTAAAGCCGACTGTCCACGTTTGTAATTTCCAAGTGACCGTATCAGATTTGCGTGTGTAGACACTGTAATCATTTGCAGGCGCGCTCATGCTGACTGAAGGCAAGTTTTCCATGCCGAGTCTCTGCAGGCCTGAAACATAAAGTCTGCTGCTCATTCGGACTTTTTATTGATTCTTTTCGTTTTTTGAAGTATTTTTCTAGTTTAGGAAATAAAACGAGCTGTCAGTGAGAGAGGAGGGATGACATCAGTTCATCTTTCTGAGGCCAATGACTTGCAGATGAATTATATTTTATATTCAAGATCAAGTTTAAATCTAATCTAATTACATTCCGTTCCATTCCTTGTTTTCCTAAAGAGAAGACATCTCAGACTTGGACTGCTTGTAATTAAATGTTTTTAGTGGGACTGATGTCAAGATTACCCCATATATATACTCATACTCATATATATATTAAAAATTCTGTAACATGACAATCATTGGTTAATATTGGATTTGAGTGCCTATTTTTAACTCTCTAGTTTTGCTATGTTTGAAGACAGTAGATTTCTCAGTCTTCCTATTCAAAAAAAACCTCCTTTTTGGTTGCTTTCTGCCAGAGAGGTACTACCAGCAAAAATGTTAGGCTACAATAAGTGTTACATGATTTTTACATTTGAGTTGAAGTAGATCAAGTCATGGGTTACGGTTAAGACAAGAAAAATATTGGTGAAGGCAAAGTAAGTAAGAATATTAGTTTAAAACTTTCAAAAATTGTAATACCACTTTGTACCTCTAGTTGCCGATAGTCTAATAACAGCCTGTAGTTTCTGATGTGAGATACATATGAGCAGGCTCTCTCAGCTTTTTTAGTCTCATAAATAAACAAAATAAAGCTGCTTAATGCCAAGAAAGTAAATATTCTTACACCTATTTTTTCTCACTTAATAAACCTTTAATTCACAGCTAGTCGGTACTGTATTTTATAAAAGTTTATTTTCTATACTGTTCTTTATACCCTGTCGTCAAATTGGCCTCCATCAGTCTCAGAGGTTGTATTCGGTCCCTGTGGCAGAGTTCACAGAGAGCTGCTCAGCCTGGTTCTGTCACCTGCTCATCTGACGCCCACTTTGGCGCCATTCCCTGCCAGCATTACGCGCTGCCTCCCGAATGGCCCGAAAAACTCTTCTTCCTTGCAGTCCCAATATTCCCGACACTAGCTTGGAGTACAGCTAATAAAGCTAAGTAATGGCAGCTATAGTCATGAATACAAAGAGAAAACGGTTAGCAGCTGTTACTCTGGTGGTGTACTGCCCTGTTTTTGTTGGGACTATGAATTTACCAGATGGCTTGTTCTTATTTACTGATATTGCACCTGTGATGTTGTTCGATTAGTGGGTGCACTCAAAATTAGGCTAATGTGCAGCTGTTTAAGCTGGCATTTTACCATTACCAAATGAGACAGTTTAGTTAGTTGTCAAATAAACCAACCATATAAATATCTGTGCTGTTAATAATTTTAATTTTTAATGTTCATGTTTTACAATGATATGATACAGCCTTTTCACTGTAGAAAATTGACTGTTCTCCACCAAAGCAGCTTGACAACAGAACAAAACAAAGCATCTGTGGTGACAGAAACATAAGATAAAATCTGAGCTCAGCAAACGCAGAGCCACACATTTCGTCAGATTCTGGACGGTATGTACGATAAGCTTCAACTCATCATCGTCTCGAAGCAACATTTAACCAGACAAGATCATGCTGTATGGAGAGCAGTGATGACAGTCTGCACAGTCACGTGCTGCAGATAAATCAACTTCATGTGTACCTGCACCGCCCGTCCTGCCTTTGTCTCAGGCCACAGGAAGCAGACCTGCAGGTTACAGTTGGGCTTCCTGTCCTGGCTCGGTATCTGTAGAGGAAGAGGGGAGGAGTGGAAGGGGAGAGGGGAGGGGGTTGGTCTTACATAGCCCTGTGAAGAGCCGGCTTTGCCTCCCTGTTTCCATGACAACGTCTCTCCTACAGTATTCAGCCGTGGGATGGGCTCTGCATTTGAAAGCAGTTCCCAGTGGTGTTTCAGGCCCTCTCGCTCTTTTCCTTCAGCTGTGCTCTCTTCCTCTTCTTCTTCTTCTTCTTCTTCTTCCACTGTCTCTGTGTTTTTAAAAGCTACAGCACTTCATCTCCGCTCACTGCTGTACTTTTAAATCGCGACGTCAAACGTCATTTGCATCTGAATCAGGACTGAAGTCTGTCTTTGTTCTCTGTTTAAATTCCCCAAGACTACAAGCTTGGACTTGTAGCCAGCACGCTTAAAATATTCAGACTGAGTGTAAATATGCAAATATTAGCCAAGTGAAAGAAAGAAAAGTCTTAAATTGAGGAATGAGCAAACAGAGTTCTCTTTTACTCATTTTGGGTTATATTTCCTCTGGGTTAATACACGGCGTGTTTGTTGACACTCAGTTGCAGTACATCTGCATCATGAGGAAACACAAAAGCAAAGTGGCAAAAGCAGTGTTGGATAAAAAACTGACAGCACGACTAGATTGATAGGTAAAAAAAAAACCTCAGAGGCTTTGAAAAACAAAATACAGATCATTTTCACATCGCTGTGGCAGAATTTTTATCAGGTCAAAGCAAACCTACTTCCTTTCTATCATCATTTCATCCATTTGGGGTAAAAGCTATGTGACCTACATACAACAAGGCTGACTACTACAAATATTTCTGAGAGTCTACAGGAGACTTTGAGTTTTCAGGTTCAAGATGATGAAGAAAATGCCAGTATGGAGTCCAGTTTGGGTGGGGGGGAGATCAGCTCTGCTGCTGTGGGAAACCCCTCACCCACACACAGAAGGAAAAAAACATTTAACGCAGAAGACGTCTGGTTTCTCTTCAAATGCAGTCAAAGGCCTCAGTTTGTTATGTTGTTTTTAGTTAGATGATGCAACTCAAATCACATGAAGCGTACGGTTCATAGTATATCCTCTTTGTAAATATGCACTCAAGACACATGGGTCTACACACATGGCTGTAAAACAAGTAACATCACATACTCACCTGCATACTTTGAGTGTAGCTGGAGAACTTCAATTTAGATCACCCAGTTTTCATAGACGTTCACTGTCTTAAAGCTGAAGTTGTGTATACGGCTGCCACTAATGATTATTTTCATTGTGAATTAACCTGGAGATTATTTTCTGAATAAATCTCTACAAATAATTGAATATTGTTTGTAAAATGCCTTGGGTTGTTTCCCACACCTTGAGGTGATGTCCTCAGAAGTCTTGTTTTGTCCAGCTACCTGTCCAGAACTTAAAGATATTCAGTTTATTGTCATTTATGACAAAGCAAAGCAAAAAATCGACACATTTGGGAAGCTGTAAGCAGTCAAATGATTAAAAATGACTAAAAGCATTATTTTATTATCAAAATAATTGCCTAATCATTTTTGTTGTGATTGTATACACACAAGACTGACTGCAAACTAGTCTGATACATTAGATGTTATTTCTTTTCAAAATAATCTTATTATTAATAATTGACCCTAGAAACGTCTTATCTGCTGACAGTTTACGCAGAACAACATAAATGAGGAGACAGATTCACACAAATATCACTTGTGCTCAGAGGTGTGACTTCTGCGCATTTAACGTGATCATTCATGACATTTTCATAACCATGAGTGGTGCTCTGTGATTCATTTTGAAAGCTTTAACATTTACTCCTAAAAAAACCCTGATGATTTGGTGGTTCCTCCATAAGAGAATCATACCAATGGGTTGTTTTGACCAAGTGTTGGACACAACAAGCTCAAGATTTACCTTAAAACGGTCACATGACATTCAAAACTGCAATAGTGACGTGTCTTTGAAAAGAGGTCAGAAAAGAGGTTGACTTTAAAAAGAGTTTGTAACTGTAGCTTTGATGAATAACCAGCAGTAGTAACAAAAGTAATGCTGGGTCAAAGCAACTTTTTATCTTTTCTATCAGTACTGAGTAAAGCACACCCAGTATAGTGTTGGTGATAGATACAGGATAGGATTTGCTAAACTTTATTAACCCTCAAACAAAAAACAACATACACTATAGTTTGAGAAAACATATACTCCAAACTGGATCAGTTTGGCACAGTGAGTCTTGTTGTGCACAGCCTAAAATACCAGCCTAAAATAATTCTTTTTAAACATTAGTGGAAGATATTGCTTGTGTTCCTTTATTACTGTGTATATAGCGTAATATTTTATTATTTGTATTGCTTACCTTACAGTAAACTAAACTGCATGACTAAATATAAAGCTGGCATGGACAGCTATCCCCGAGATGTGGCTTAATAGATAAATAGAGGAGTGCCACCTAACAAATCTCAAAGTTTATCCATCAGAGAATAAGATGTCACAGAATTCCTCGCTCTGTTTGACTGACAGGTGGTCTCTGAATCTGTGACAGGTGCAGTGCAAAAACGCCACGGCACTGACACCATCAAAGATTCAATAATGCTCAATAGGAAGGCAGGAGGACGCTGGAGGATTTTCAGCCACTTTTATCGTCCCAGCAGATATTCACAGAAGAAACAACAGTTTTTCAGTTGGGGGCTGGAAATCCGCCAGAACGTCTGGTTTCACATTTACCAGCAGCATTAATGAGTGGGGAGACTGATTCATACATCAGCCTCAAAAGCAGTCACCCTGCTTCATCTTTAATGGGCTCACACAGACAGTCTGGCACTACAAGAGCAAAACAGAGCCAGTCCTTCCCTCTTGATTAAATCGCTGCAGCATAATGAAGCAGAAGAGAGTCAGACGGCAACTCAGATCCCCTCTGTGTACCTGCTGCATTTCATTTGGCAAGGGTTTTTTTTTTTTTTTCGTCCAGCAGATGCACACGCTCCTGTAGCAAGTCTGAACACTTCAGCCTGAGCATTACAGAGAAGAGAGAAAGCAAACACTCTGCAGTCGTGGCGTAACAGCTGAGTGTTGTTGAGCTGTTGGGCAATACCTCCAGAAGACGGAAAGACAAGAGAGCAGCTGCTGACAGTTAAGACGTTCCCTGGTGAGGGAGGAAGGGAAGAGGAGGAGGAGGAAAGGAGGATAGACGAGAGGAGAAAGAGGGAGGGAGGGAGGGAAACCAGGGGCGGGCAGGGTTGTTGGTGGCTGGGAAGAAGACAAGGAAGGAGGTGGAGGTGCAGGGGTTCCTCTTTTTATTCTCTGAGACGGATTCCTTGCAGTCTTGCGGCGAGAGGCAGAGTGAGCGAGCAGCCCGCCTGGGGAGTTCCTCCCCGATTTTCGTCTTGTTTTATTTTTATTTTTATTATTTTATTTTTTTTTGAAATTTTTGGTATATGTTTGTTGTGCGAGCGGTCGAGCAGAGGCTCCGCGGTGCGTTCAGTGTTCAGCATGGAAACCAAGTCCCTGTTTAACCTGCAAAGAGCCCTCGCTCAGCCTGTCAAGATGTGCATGTTCGATTTCCCCGTCACCATCCTGGACGACCTGGTGAGCTCCACCACACTGTAGAGATCTGGCTCTCTGTGTGTGTGTGTGTGTGTGTGTGTGTGTGTGTGTGTGTGTGTGTGTGTGTGTGTGCATACATATTCATACAGTGTATGTGTGAAATCATGACTGCATTCATAAAGGTTTTATATGCATGTGTGCAAATGCTATATAATGTTTCTTTATGTATATGTGTGTGTGTGCACGCGTCAGTAGGCATACACTGAATTGTAATTGTATGTGTGTGCCAGTTTCTATCTGTGAATGTGTGTGTTTTCTATGCACTTATAAGTGACATACTGTATACTGCAAAGTACATTTAAGATTTCATTTTATATATATATATATATATATTCATTTTATGCAGAAAGAACAACACTAAATATTATATTATGTAATTACAACAGGCAGAACCTGATACCCACATTTTTAGGATGACCACTAAGTGTGTGTGTGTGTGTCCAGTGCCGCAGTGTGAGCTTGTGTGTTTTTTCATTGTGTGTACACACTGCATGTGTGTTTTTGTGTACATCAGTGTATTTGTGCAGGCCTGCAACTGTGTGCTTGTGTTTATTTGTCCGCTTGTACAGATGTAAATGAACACTGTGTGAGTGTTTATGCATGACTCAGTAATATGTTGTGTATGTTTTGTGTGGTTCACAGTGTAAACCTGACCACAGTTATAGCTTTCTACATATTTGTTTTACTGGTCTGATTCAGAGTAGAGAAGATGTCTGATCCATTTTGATAGTTGGTTTTGTTTTCTACCTCAGACCAATTAACAGCCAATTAGGCCTTTTAAGCTAAATTCACATGACTCACTAGGACTTTAATGAGCAGTGTTGAAACCCAGCAGCTTATGGATTTTAACTTCAACTGTATATTTAGCTAAGCGTGATGCATTTTTAATATCTTTTTCTTTCTCTGCTGTTCATGACTTGTTGACTTCTCACCTCATTTTGACTCTCAGTTTGCCCTCAGGTGATAATGTTTGCTTCTTGCTATCAGATTTCAAAACCTGTCACCTCATGCCAGTGTGATGTCAAGGTTATTTCACAATGTGAACACAGGGTTGTTTTCTCAAGTTTTGTCTGCCAAGTTTGCCTAGCGTTGTTCTTACTGAGAAGAACTAATAGACAAAAGAGCTCAGCTGTGTAAGTTTGTTTGTGTGTGTGTGTGTGTGTGTGTACGTATGCTTATTCCTGTACTTGTCACATTGTGAGGACCCACCTTACTTATGGGGACAAAACACAAGTCCCCATAATATAAATCATTACATATTAGGTTGAAGAGTTGCTTTAAGGTTAGGCTGAGGTCAGGGTTAGAATTAGGCAAGTAATGTTTATTGTTATGGTTAGGTGGTGGCTGAGCCTCCAGGAAATGAATGTAAGTCTTTGTAATATCCCCAGAAGTGATGGAAACACCTCTCTGTGTTTGTGTGTGTGTGTGTGTGTGTGTGTGTGTGTGTGTGTGTGTGTGTGTGTGTGAGAGACGGGCTGCCACGGCCACCAAACCCTGCACACCCAGGCAACCATCTCTCTGCAGAGGAGGCTGTGCCCTTTGATATTTTGACATGTTTGGTTGTGTCTATAATAATCCCACGGTGCCTAATGAATGTATTTCTGTGTCAGCTTGTTAATAAATTCCCAGACTGAAAACAACAGACAGATGCTCTTGTGGGTGAACATTTCATTAGTAGTTGTTTTTTTGTTTTTGTTTTTTTTTATGTGCACAGGCTGATATTAAACCTGCGTGTGTGTTTGTTTGAATCTGTCCTTTTTGTTAATATTTTTGGTCTTTCAGTTCATTACTACCTCTGTTCTCTTGCCCCCACTGAACACTTTTGCAGTCATTTAAATGATAATGACTTGTAGATTTTTGGTAAAAATGGAGCCCGGGCTTAGACATGCAGGTGTTGGGCTGTACCCCCTTTTACACATCTGTGGTGCAACTTTTGATTTTTATCGCTCTTTATGCAGTGTGGCATAAAAACTGGCAGTATTCCCCAGACAAGCCAAATAAAAATACACTATATGGCCAAAAGTATGTGGATACCCTTGTGCTCAAATTGTTGCCTTGTGACTGCACACAGCCCTGACCCCATCCCCATCTAACGCCTTTGGGATGAACTGGAACCATGTATGCATGGCCATGTAGTCTGTTATACCATGGTGTTTTTCTTTTCAGAAGTCTGTATCAGCAGTCAGGTATTGGCAGCTTGATGGGGGACAGAATGGTGCATTTGGGTGCAGTTACACAGAGCTCAAAAATTATGCCCCTCATCAGCAGTAAGCTTGTGAGCACAGTTCTGTTTTGCAGTTGTCTCCACAAAGAACTTCACAACCTTTGGAAATGCAGACCATGTATTCACTTCTGAGTTTGAACCAAAAAAATCCTGACACAAAATCTCTTCCTGTTGTGTCCAGATTGTGCAGGAGTTTGATTAGTTTGTTGTTCGTAACCCACCATAATTTTTCATCACAGCTGTAGAGCACCTGAGCTTATATTGTTGCATGAAATGTGTTCTAACAATAACATTTAACTAGATTTGATATCCTGTTGTGCTGTCAGCTGTTTGCTGTAGCTTTTCTCACTCTTTCTCACACCCTGTCCGTGTCTCTCGGCTGTAACACCTGATTGTGTTTCATGTGGTCTGAATTCTTCTCTGAGGTCAAACGAAGTCATTCTCTCTCCGATCTGTTGTATCATAGTCACAACGGGAGACATTGTTTCCAAGCACACGTACATTAAAAATTGTTTTATATTAAAAGGAAACCAGCAGGCTGTGAAAACACTTGTGTAAAATGCTCTGTGACAGAACTTTGTGAAGTCTGAGACAGTGACACTTGATGAAATCATAGTGATGTCAGCACAGGCTTGGAGACTTCAGATTTATAACAGACAGCCTTTGTTACAGATGGGGGTGTGTGTTTGCCAGGGTTGTGTGTTGTGATTCATAGATTTTGCTTGGGCATTAGGGGAAATATAGTATCCTGTTTTTAGTATCTTTTTTGTGCAAGACCCACATTATATTAAAGACTAAAAAATTTCTATCTGATGCTTTGATTTTCAACATTTTTGTTGCCTCTTGCAAGTTACCCAGCTTAATAGCTGCAGTATTAAATTTCTGGAGCACACTCTTAGTTCATCATGTCACAATATGTGGCATTGCATATTAAAGGCTCTGCACACCCACACAGCGCTGATTAGACCCATGCTCACGGTAAGGATGGGTAGAGCTAAGCTAAAGCTGTGTTTCCATCCACTTGTTTAAAAAAAATGTTGTTAAAGTTTACATAATGCAAAAAATCAAAAGCAAAATGGTGACATCATCATTGTGCGCCCGCTCTTCAGAAAAATCTTAATGAATAAATCATGTCATGCAGGAAACAGATGACTTAAATGCCAGCTGAAGCTTCTGCTTCACTGAAGACACTGAAAGAGCAACAGACAAAACATCAGCTCTGTGTGGGCGATGAGAAGATTTTAAGACTGCTCAAATTATTACATGAAACAGAAAGGTCATAATTCTTTCCATCGATTTTAAAAATTCCTTTCATTCGTTTGAGGTTTGACTGGAGCCCTTTTATATCATCTTGTTGCATCTGACTTGAGAACTGTTGCCAACAGCTCTTTATTTTGATAAATCAAATCTGATTATTTGCATAATGGTAGAAGATACAGTTGCGTGTTAATTGACATTTCTTTTCTGGAAATCTGTTTAAATTTTGCTTTACATTTAGGTTAAAACCTGCCTATTAAAGGGATTTACCCTGGCAAGTAAGTAAGTATAAGTAATACGTATCTGACAAGTTGCAAAAATGTGGATACTGGATGTACCAGTAATATATTCACTGACAGCGTTTATTGTTTTCTGCCAAAACAGTGTTGCAATACAATATGACTACTGACAGCACCATTATTTGTATGGTTAGATTTAGGCACTTGCAGCCCTTGGTTAAGGTCAGGGAAAGATTATAGTCTTGGTTTAATACTGAAAAAGTGCACAAGATATGATGAAATAAGTAGCATTTGATAATAACCAGAACCTCTCCCTAACCTTAACCAAAGAGCTTTTGTTGCTTAAACCTAAACACAGATGGGCACAGTTATGAGCATCAGCGTCTGAGAGGCAAGTGAGACCACCTTTAAATGGAGGTCTTTATTAGCTTGGGAAAACATTGCCTGTGAGGATAATACAGCCAGATACTATGTTTGTTACTACAAGTTAATTAGCAAAACAAATAAATGCAATTTGTTGCCTTGTATCAGTAAAACTGATAAAGGTGTAATGTGTTGTGCTCTAACAGGTGCGAGTAATATGTTGGTACTTTCCCACACAGGCCTGAGAGGAGGGCCAATCAGACAAAATAATTAAGATCACCTGTGTAAGGTTTTCATGCCTATGCAGGACCTCTGAGTAGTCAAATATGTTTCTTGGGGAGGTACAGTCTCAAACCAAACACACCCATTTTCAAATAATATTCCTGTGCCTCACTTTATTTGACTAAAAATGTTTATCCAACATGATTTTTCGCATTTGTAACAGGTATAGTTCTTGTTAACTGGGTAGTGTTAATAAAAAATTTATAACATACATTTTTAAGCTTATTGTTGGCCCCAGTAATTTGTACTGCGGTTCACTTTTCAGAGACTTGATTCTCTTATGTTTAGTGAGTTAAAAGCTCTGAGCGTCTCCGTGGTTTGCCAGACAGAGCTGTTGTCAGCTGCCAAGTGATCGAGCTGTCAAACTGTCAGCTGTAAAGGAAATGAATGGACATCTGCAGACTTGTTGATGATGTTTGCTGCAAAGGCCCACTGTTTGTTTATTCTGTCAAGTATTTCATTCCAGTCACTTTTCAACAGACAATGAGCATTGTAAGTGAAGTGTTCAAACTAATATCAACTCAATTAACACAATTAACTCTGGATTGAAGAAGGAACAGTCATATTTTCTTCTTATTATTATTTGTTGTGGATTCACACTCCTGCCCAGCATTTAAAGATTTGTTATTGTTTATAGCGGTGTACAGATTCTCTTCAGGCAGTTGGTGTACTGTTAGTCCCTTACTCTACGCCCACACCAATGATCTGATGCTAATAGGGGTCGTTAAACAAAAAAATGGTTCAGCGACAGACAGGCAATCACAACAGGCAACCAAGTCCAGAGGGGCTTAAGTAAGCAGGCTAAAGTCTGAGAAGGGCAGACAAGGGTCAAAAAACAAGGCATGCACGATAAAAGCTTGGATAGCACAATAAACAGTTGCTCAAGGGCAGGTATGTATACAGCAGAACTGATGAGGGCATTGGGAAAAGGAGGATGTGGATGTGACGTGGACAGGTAGGACCACACTAGGGACAAAGACTGGACAAGGAGGGAGGAGATATTTTGTCGACTGACAGACTTGTAACAGAGAATGAACGGGTGCTTAACATTTAGCTGTACTGTTTATACTTTTCTTATTTGTTGTTGTTTGTTTGTTGACTCTTACCTCACAACTCACAGGAAGTTATGAAATGATCTTGCTCAACCAGCAAAGATTAAAGAAAAGTAATGAATACAAATGTATGTGTCAGGACTTTTTTTCCTTCCTTTTTCTCCTGGTAATCATCTCACGACCTGTCAGATTTCTCCCGTTGGAGGTTGGGAACTAAAGTCGTTAACTGTATACAAAGGGGTGCTGAATGATAAGCCTCCTTCCCCTCACAAAAAGAAAAGAAAAATCATACTGTGACTATATTGACTGGTTTTGTAATTGTGATTTGAGTCCCAATTTTGGTGGTGATTTTTTTTGCATTTTCAGCGACAAAAATATAAACACGATGATTGTGTTATTTTGTACCAAACAAACATGTTCCCTTTCGTTTGGAGGACGTGATTTGTATTCTGGGGCATCTCTGTAGCACCATAATGCTTCATTTATAATGTTATGTTGTAACACACTTTGCCTTTATCAAAAAATTGCAGCTCCTGCAATTTGTTTATAGCATTTGGCCGTATTGCCACTTTATAATATTTTGATTAATTGTTCAGCCCTAACATAAAGTAGTTAAAACTGGCTCCACTTTGGGTAACTACAGCGATAAACTGCAGCTCACACATTAATACATTAGTATTAACAATCTATTAATCTCATATATAGTCACATTTCCCTCACGTTAAGCGTTTAACTATTAAATTATTTTCAAGAATTTCCCTCCAGGGATAAATAAAGAAATTCTGATTCTGATTCTGATTATTTGTAAGTATTTATAGCTGATAACACTCCTGTCCTGATTTGAATACTGTACAGTTGAACAGTTTTGTTTGGTTTAGAAACTTTGCATACATGGTTGTTAAATGTGTTTTGCACTGTGAGTGAAACCAGAGATGCAGCCATCAATCTGTGCAGGTCAGATGATTAAACCCTGGTGCATGCAGAAACATCTCACTTCAAAATAAAGAAAGAATCAACAAACAGCCATTAAAATCAAGTGAATCAGTAGAAAAGATATCAGTCAGTGAAAGAATATTTTTTTGACAGAACCATCACCTAAACAAGTGCAGAGAGGCTGCTGTGTTTCTCTCTCAGCCTGGGTGACGGTTGTCAGGTCGCCTCAGTGCAGAGCTGATCTCCCTGTGATCCCCCAGTTGGCATAAGAAAGCATTTTTAAATGCTGGGACCTCAGGGGAGCACCTGAATGGCTCTGCTGGCTGGAACAATGGCAGAGAATAAATCCAGAGGCTGTCGGCGACAGCTCTGACCGGGGCTGCTTCGCTGGGAGTGGATGGGAAGTTTCCTCAAGTCTTTGTTTGTTATTGTGAAACTCTCTCATGGGGTTTGTGTCCCAGTGCAGTAGAAATGAGGCATGTGTTGATCCCTAGAAGGAAAAATAAAATCTCCCCTTGGATTCCTGAAAGTCTGATCTGTGATGATCTGATGATCTGTTATTTCAAGTTTCCATTTCCCTTTCACCTGCCATGCTTTCTGTTATATCGATTTTCTCAGACTTTTCTAAACCAAACAACCCATGGTATTGATTTCTTTTTTCATGGCCCCTCCAATGCACAGCCCACACACCAGCCCCACCACCCACCCGTATGTCATCTGTCACACATGTCATATAAAAACTAATGTCAGTATTAAGTTCCATAATACAGGACCATTCTCACTCAACAGTACTCAATTGTTTAATGTAGCTGTGAAGACAGAGCTATTAGAGATTTGGGTTAAGTATATCTTTTGTTTTGTTCAAAATGATTTTAAGAGCACAAATGATTAGTCAATTAATCAGTTAGCTGATAAATAGAAAATTAATCAGCCGCAATCTTGATAATCAAGTTGTTTCAGTTATTTTTTTCAAGGTTAAAATTCTGCACATTCTCAGCTTCTCCAGTGTCAGGATGTGGCACTTTGCCCTTGTCACATGTGATAATAAGCTGAATATATTTGATTTTTTGGACTGTTGGACGAGATTAAACAACAATTTTCAAGTTGTTTTCAGCTGCTGCACCCAAGATCCTTAAAAACAGACAATAAACTTGTATTATTATTTGATGCGGAACATGTGAATGGTTGGTTGGTTATAATGCACTTGTCGGTGTCAGCATTCTCCCAGCAGACTGACCCGACTACCAGTGATGTCTCTGAGCATTCAAACTGTGCTTGAAGGTGAATCCCTCTGTTGGTTAATCAGGGAAATTCCTTTGAATTTTATTGCCTCGTCTTTAGCTTTCATTTTCTGTTTGGCAGTTCTTGAATGTCTGAAAACCACAGTGCTGCTGTTTTTGTGATTTGACGTCGTTACTATAAGGGCTTCACTTCACCTTTCACAGACATTGATGGACCTGCTGAGCTTCTGGAAACCCATTTTCTCTTTTCCCAGCAAAAGTTAATTTTTTCTAGTGTTGTTCTTCTCGTTTGTTGACACAGCTGGTAAAGTAAATATGTATGAGCAGAGTGCCGACGGGGGTTCGGCCAATCTGTGACAAGGGGAGTGGGACCTCTGGAGGCTTGTTGATGAGGTTTTTTTCTCCGAGAACATTTAGGTTCTGAAGTTCCTGCTCTGGTTCTGAGTAAAGTCGTGATGTGGTGCTGGAGCCCGTGGACCCATGGACTGCTGGTCAGGACAGGCACTTGCTGGGATGACAAGGACTATTACTGGAAGGTCAGGAGAGCACACAGACAGGTTCGATTTATGGATGCTTTCTTTTATTTTCAGGCATATCTCACCTAATGAGACTGAACTTAAAGGGACTGAGCTGCTTGTGGTTTAGTGTCTCTTAAAGCACACGTTGACCAGGAGTGAATTTGTGACTTTTCTGTCACAACAGTTACGATAAACCAAATCTCTGCTGACTCAGTGTGAGTTTTTTGTATCGATTGGTAAGCCGTGTTAGTCACCGTTGACAGAAAAAAAAACTATGAAACCATTTATATTTTTGTCATCTTTGTAATTCGAAAGGTTAATTTCACACTAGTGTCATCACTGGCCAGTTCAGGTACTTTACATTTGACTCGTTGGTGAGATGATCAGACTGATAGATTGTGTGGTAGAAATCTAGAGGCAGATAAGCAATTTCTTTTCTACCTTAGAATTATTGGCATCTTTCTTTTTGCTTTCACAATTCAGGTTATTTGGCTTTGTGTAAATATTGAGATATGTTTGTTGCACATGCCTCTCTACCCTAATAATAAACACAAAAATGCGACAAACATAAACAAACTTCTCACAGAAGTGGACGTTTAGAGCCCTGCGGTATGTGAGCTCTTTGTTTATTTAGTGACTGCAACATCATTGATCTCTTTTCACATAGTTAAATCACAGGACAGCGACAGGCAGGCCTCCCTCACAGGTGTTAAACCTATTTAAGTGAATAGGCTCGATCTCAGTTAGGCATGCGGCACTTTTCACTTTTTCTCTATTAGTACTGATTCTGATAACTCATGTCAGGGTATCTGCCAGTAATTAGATACCAGAGCTCTATTTTCCTTAATTTAAAGTCTATGTGACAACTATACCCCACTATGTGGTAGTCAGTGGGATAAATAAGACAATATTATATGACAGTGATGCAGTTGAGCTAAAAATTGAATCACGTCCTCGTCATGACAGTAATTGTAATTTATGGTTGGAAGAAACTGAAATTTGTAATAATATAAATTAAAAAGCTGTATATCCTGATAAAAGCAGGAACAGGACATTAAGATTCTTCAGTGAATATAATGAGGCTCATCTGCAGTGACAGTAGACCGGCGCATTTGAGAAGACACAATAGATGCTTCCCTGACTATAATCTGATCCCATTAAGCATCATTACAGTGTTCTGTCTTCACAGCGACGTGAAACAAGGCACAGGCTTGACCTCAACTGTCTGTTCTTGTTAAGAGCAGTCAAACTGAGACAGCAGGAAGAGCAGGAGGCCAGCCTTTTCTCTTCCAACATCATACTCTCTCTCACGCCATTGGACTGAAAAAATCAGTGGGCACATGAATTATTTTAAGTCTGGTTGGTCTTTAAAATGGAAGTCAAAACCCAGGTGATTTCTTCCTTTGTCTGGCACCGGCATCTCAGATCTGCAAACCTCCTACGTGCTGCTGTCCATTCAGAGATCCTCAGATTGGAGGGGGATCTGAGTCAGTGTGGACTAAATAATTGATAATTTGATAATTGATAATTAATCAAATCGGGATTTAAAAGGCAACAGTATGCCACATTTCTTCTTGAGGATTTGTGAAATGTGCTATTTGTACCTGCTCCCTCCTCTCAGTCAATCAGCTGCCAGTCATCTTGATGAGCCATCTTTTGGCTAAAGTAACCAGCAGTCATACAGTTTTCAGGTGTAGAAGAAGCAGACAAAAAGGATCTCTAAAGGTTCAGCATTGGTGCTTTTTTTCAGCTTTCTTTTAGCATGATTGTTGGCTAACACTTCAGACCCCTTAGTTGTCATTTATAAGCACTATGAAAACATATAATAAAATGATAAAGTAAATTGGTAAATAATTAACTGTGTTAATTATGTGTGGTGTTTGTGTTCACCTGAAGAATATAAGCCCGGTATTCTTCAGTACCCTTGGTGATCTAGATGCTGTTATGTGGAAGCTGAACAGTGTGTGTACATATGCTTATTAAGGTTTTTTTAATGAAAGTAACTTCCTGCTGCTGGAAAAGATGAGTGTGCTGTGAGTATGATGGATGATTGTGCTGAGACTGATCTGTACTGTGAGTGTCCTGTAAAAGTAGCTAAAAGGCTCCCTAAGAGCTGCAGGATTGGTTTTGGTTCTCTTGTGTTCCAAAATACACACACACACGCGCACACACACACACACACACACACACACACACACACAAACTTTTGGCTAAATGGAGAATCAAGGTTTGGGCATAGAGGATCTGAGACAAACCCGGAGGATGTAAAATAAAATCCTGCCTGTAAGTTATTTTTCTGTGATTCTTAAGAGGGATCACTTTATTCTTATTTTATTAGCCTGTTTTTTTTTAGTTATGTAACTCTGTGCTCTGTCAGTGTCTGGCACTTTCGTTGGCTTTTATTTGTTACGGATTTATTGTTTGTGGAGCGCTGAGGAACTTTGTGTGCCTGGCAGCAGCCCAGTTCAGCCACAGTCCTCCACTGGTGCCCGGTGAGCCTCCGCTGTGGCTGAGGTGCTGGGCTAAATGCTGTTCTGGCTGGAGGTTGTGCTTGTGTTAAACTTGTCAGCACCTTTCTGCATTGTTTGGTGTCATCTGGACTGAAAGCTTTTCATGATATTACTTTTCTGATTTTAACTTCAACCGTGTCAGGACAGACCGGTTTTGGCTGACAGTGTAAAACCTGGCCACCTTGTGTACGTGTATGGTCGACTTCTGTAATGATGCTGCTTCGTATGTGTGCATGTGAGTTAAAGCTTGTGGATTTGTGTGTGTGTGTGTGTGTGTGTGTGTGCATGTGAGGGAGAGACAGAGAGAAACTAACAAGGGGCTGTTAGTGTCACTCTTCCCGGGGAGCAGTAAAACATGCCGGAGAATCAGCCGGGGCCTCAGCAGCAGCACAACAACATCCTCTGGTATTGATTTCCAGCAGATGGAAGCCTAACGTTGGTTAAATCACAGCAGCCTAAAAGTTGGCTGTCCCTTTGAGGTCTTAGGGATTTCTGGGATTCAGCAGTTATGAGTTTCTCTGGAAGACCGATACCAGCGCTGGTGTTTTTCTACTGAAGCTCCCTCTAATGGCGGATATATTTGGTGACTGCATTAGACTTTTAAGCACCCAAAGCAGCAAATGTCAGTATTTTTCAGTGTTTTTTCCCCTTCTTAATTGACTAAAAACCTCATGTGACACAGCATTTAGATTAAGGATTTCTCAGTATCCTGTAAACATTTTTTTGATAATAACAATAATAATATGATATATATAATATGAATATGATAATAATAATTTTTAACTCTGTACAACCCGGCTTTTCTGTCGAATTGTGCTTCTTGATGTTGTATTTCTGGGTAACAACAGCACTTTTCTTACGGATGAGATAAGACAAGAAACATTCACATTGTAACATCACAAAAAACTTTGTCTTTGCTGCAAGTCAACCTTTTATTTATGTTTAGACATTTTGAAGTGACTACTATAAGTGAATTTGCTATCAGGCTTATTTTCAGTGTTTATGTTGACAAGCTTCCAGTACTGCAGCTTCCTCCCACAATCCCAAGCCCTGCGATTGAATGGAGAATGGTGCGATTGAATGGTGACCAGTCCAGGATGTACCCCACCTCTCACCCGTAGTCAGCTGGTATAGGCTCCAGCGGGGATAAAGTGGGTATAAAAAATGGATGGATGTTGACAACCTACTGTTGGTTGTAGTATATATATGACATATTTGTGAGCCGTTTAAGGTTTGTCTCTTCAGTAGGAGCTTGGAGAGCCACAAACAGAAAGTGAAAGTGAGAGATGATCTAACTCATTTTAAGTTTTAGTGTTGTCAGTAAACGATATGTAGAATAGCATGGCTCTTGCACTTAAATATGAAATCAGTCGTTTTTTTTATATTTTTGATTTTGCAGCCTTGTTAGAGTAACTCTAAAATAAAAAGCAGGAAAATATTGAATTATTTTAGACCATAATAAGTTAACGGATGTTTGGGGTCACTACCTGATTCACCAGTGACAGAACCACAGTATGCAAACTTCTCACTTTTATCGGTTTTTTCTCCACATTTTATTTTCAATGCACAGTTTAAATATCATTGGTCTGTGTTTTTTCATGAAAGATCTGCTAACCCCAAACTATGTTTCTTTACTTTCTGTCTCAGTGGAGAATTTTAGTGAACTTTTTAAAAAAAAATAGCAGATGTAAAATCATATAGTATTTGTATATATAATATTTCAAAATACAAATCTGTTGATAATTTAAGTGCAGAAGAATCAATGCCAATATTGCCAACACACACACACACACACACACACTGTCTTTTCCCCTCCTCCAGCAGCTGCAGATTTGTGAGTTATGAAGTGCAGCAGTGATGATGAGGCTCTGTGATGAGAAAGGCCAGAGAGGTCAGACATGTTTTTGGTTGCTTTCGGTCTCAGCTGGTGCAGCAGATGTTTTTGTTAAATTTGCTCAGTTGCTTTCCCACCTGTTCTTCCTGTCGGTGCGTTGATGTGAAAAAATGATTTTACGCTGTCTTCCAAAAACATATAGGGAAAAGATAAATTTAATTAAAGTTCATCATTAATTATGTGTAAAATACAGACCACCAGTATGTGAGATTCATTTGTTTTGATGATATAGCTACTTCTCACTTAATACAGACCAAATTAATTTGCGTCTGTAATCACTTAATAGGTTTAACAGGCATCCTGTTAAGATGATAGATGTTTTAGTTTTGTTCCTGACAGTGGCCAGCAGGAGGCAGTGTTTGATGTCAAACTGACGGGCTCCTGCTGTGATACAAAGTCTCCTGCACCACTGGACAGTAGAATCCATATGAAATGCATGGGTTTGTATGGGGATTTGAGGTCTTTGAGCAGTTGTGCTTTTATATTTGTTATTTAATATGCATTATTTGTTAAGTGCATGTAACATGTAAGCAGCAGTTATTTAGGGCTGAACTAATTTAGAATACTTTACATACTGCCAGGTAGCCTCATATTTGAACATATCTTTTGTATGTAAAATCTTAATCTGAGAGACTAAAGCTCTTTCATAAATGTATGGAAGTGAAGCTGAACATTTTCCTCTAAAATGTCATGGAGTCGTGTGAAGTGTAAGCATGAAATGAAAATATTCAAGTAAACTACAAGTACATTTTAAATTGTACCTAGCACATTTACTCACTTACTGTAATTTGTGTAGATGTGAACTTCCATCAGGCAGCGGGGACAGTGAACTGTACATCAGTGTGTTTTCTTTTCCCAAACCAGCCTGCTACCATAGTGAGAGCAGAAACAACACGCTGCCATCATTTCCCCTAAGGCATGACTTAAGAGTGGGGGGGGGAGTTTAACGCTACCTTCAGGGACACGCCGTAGACTTGTACTTATGGATTACATGTCGTAAATATTAACGTACCATACAGAATAGTCAAAGAAAGTTGTTTTGCTGGTCAACGCCATTAAATGTAATATGATGCGTATTCATAAAAGCTACTTTATGGAATTGGTATGCTGATATTGTTGTAATTTTGTGATTTGCTTCTCTCTTCTAAATTCTTCTCATTTCTAATATAGGTAGTCAACCAAATACATTAGTGAGTTAAATTCCAAAGTAACAATCTTAATTAAGGTAAGACTTAATTGAGCTTTAGACTGAAAATTCTCATGCTAAAGCAGTATAAGAGACACTAACAAGAAGTAGAAAGGTCATGGTGAACTACTGCAATTTTTTTTTGTATTACAGCATTTTAACATTGTGTGTATTATTAAACTTTTAGAATTTTAGTTTTTGACTGCTGGGATGAAGATGAAGCACATTATTGTTTTAGAGAATAGAGAGATCTGATCAAGCTTGCGTGAAATAATATTTGGTTACAGGGCACAGGCGTATTTTCTAAGAATTAGCCTCAGACATGTTGGCTTCGTCTAGCCAGAAGATGAGCCCTAATCCTCCGTTACTTCCTCGGTCTTTGATATTTTCGATAGTCATGAATGCAGCACAGGCCTGGGGCGGGGTTTAGAAAAGCCCCTTCCTGAGTCATGATACTCCTAAACGCTACAGGCAGCGGCGGTGACCTAACAGAACCGCTGTACCACAGACAACAGCAGTGACGATTCGCTTTCAAAACATTACTCGACAAGCGTGAAAATGCTGCTATCCTTGCTGTGAGTCAACTCTCGGCTCCGCGGGCATCCATGGTCTTTTTCCCGGGGATGCAAAGCGAGGCGCACAGCGTCAAATCGGGACAGTTGGTCGAGATGTTTGACTCGTCGTGGAGGGTGCGGAACATTTGGGACGGGGTGAGGCTGGAGGTGGTCGAGGACCGCAGTCCGGTGGTCCTGCACAGCTTCACACAGCTGGACCCAGACCTGCCGCTGCTGGAGGTGGGTAGGAGGCGGTGAGAAACGGCACTGATAGGGCTGGTGTCGGGTGAAGGACTAGCGGGGATGAGAGACGACTGAGGTCCGTTAGATGATGCTGTGTGTTGTGTTGTGATCAGGAGGGCGTTCAGGCGGCGGTGCCACTACCCAACACTGAGGGTCTAGGGTGGAGATCCTGAGGAGATCCGTAGCTAATAAGATCATTATTATTATTATTATTGTTTTAAATAATGTTTAATTCAACGCTAGTTACTGTCAAGTGACACATGTTTTTTAGAGGTCGTTGGTAGATAAAAAACCAGAGATGATACCCGCAGAGGGACAAATGTTACTTCACTGCTGTCTGCCTTAGCTGGCTATGTTCACCCCACTTTTAAAGCCAAAAGTGAACAGTTCATTACGTACTTAAATACCTTCAAACAGCTGAACACATTCATATAAATAAATGGATCTGTACAAGACAGTGTTTTTTGTCATATGCCACAGATAGGATAATGTAATCTAAAACGAAGACATTTACTAGTCCTATGCTTTTAATCCTAATTCTAATAATGTCAGTCTTTTATTTAAACTGCTTATCAATGTTTAATGCTGAGTCTCTAGGAACAATGCCTTGGGACTCTGTATGAAGTAACTTAATGTACATATCAAGCTAGATTAGAGTGAAACATATTATGACTGTTGTGAAACTCCTTAGACATTGACACAGGAGTAACACTGCAACAGGATCACTTACTTTTTTAACTGGTTTTCCCCCCTGTGGTTATCACTCCTCCCTCTGCACGCACGCTTATTCAGTTCAGTACTGAAGAGACGCCTGCTGAAACCCCTGCAGTGTGGGTGTCACTAAATCATCTCATAATACTGACATTGAGAATAGATGGTATGTTTGTCATATCACAAACTACTGTGTTCTTGGATACAGAGTGGGTCCAGTGTCTATTAGACACAAACAGTCCACAGCCATGCCAGCGGCCCTGTCAAGCTGTATTTAGGCACAGCTATGTTGAACGCTAGAGGAAGATTTGGGGATTCTCGCTTGAAAAGCGACTAAAGGGACTGTGACTTATTGATTAATTGTTTCAGCTCTACTGAATATTAGCATCAGCATGATAACATTCCCATAATGATAATACCAACAGGCTATTGTAAAGCATGTGGAGTGTTTAGCACGTTCACCCTTTTAATTTAATGTGATAGCATGCTAACATTTGCTAGTTAGCACAAAGCAGAAAGTGCGTTTGAGGCTGATGGGAATGTCTTTGGCTTTGCAGGTATTTGGCTATAAATTATAAATAAATAAACTACTGGAAACATTGAAATTTTGGCCTGATGATGACACTAGATGAAAAGGTGAAGGATAATCAAAGTGATGACTGGTCATGCTTTCATATTTCATATAAAAGGAGATGGTGGCACTAAATGTACCACATTTCATAGAAATCCATGTAATAGATGTTAAGATATTTTGGTCTGTAGCAAAGTGGTGGAACAAATGACCGACATTGTCATCCCCAGAGCCATCTCTCCAGCATGGCTAAAAATATGACTAATGCTTTGCTGGCAGTGTATTTTCTTTTTGTACACTCTGAGCTGTTCTTTGTCCTCCTCATTTCATATCCGTAACCCCAATTCTTTATTTCCTACCGCATCCCTTTCCACTCAGTCCATAAAAAATGTCCTTTTTTTATGATGTCCTTTTTTATGGATTAAGTGGAACATTCTCCAGCCCTGCGCTGCTTACATCTTGTGCATTCGATCAGATAAGTAGGGAGGATGAGTAATCATATTTATTGGTCTTATATAAGGCCTGAGATTAGACGAGGACAGCATCATAATTGATACCACATGGAGACGATCTGGTCCTGCTGTCTGTCCACATGTTCTCTTTTTGATTCTTTGGTCTGTCATCAATCAGGCCTGGACTGATATCACAAGCTTGTTATTAAGAAGCGCATGTTTTCCTTTGCATATTGCGAGCTCAGAGAGGTAGCCCTGGTCTCTCGTCTCCAGCTAAACTGCTCTGCTTCGACTCTCTGCTCTAATCTGATCCTCTCTTCTAACACAATTACCTAATGCTTAATCCCTCTCCTGCAAAGGCCCAGGGCTTTCCCCCACAATCGCCGCCTTTCTTCCTCTCAGTTCAGAGGCTGAGGTGAGCGTTATTTGACGTGGTGGTTCAGTTACAGTATGAAGCCTGATCACTGCAGCCGAAGTGGAGGAGGGGGTGGATTTGATGCAGTTTTTTGTCAATCCCTCTGGCTCCATGTAACCATCATCAGAGTAGAGTCTGTATCAGATAGCTGTGGGGATCAAATGGCTTTGACCTGAAGATTTGCTGGCAGATAAAGTTACTACTATGTTAGGCTTCTGAGAGAAAAAAATGATGCTATGTTGCCCCAGTTATTGCTGACTTTAATTCATTGTATTGTTTTCCATGGTAAAATGTTCAGCATCAGATGCTGTTCAAATCTGGTCCTGTACCTGCATTAACCTGCTGATTGTTATTTTCATTATCAATTAATCAAAATTTTTATTGTAAAATAATTGATTATCAACATAGCTGCAATTGATCATGGTTAATATGGTTTACATATCACAGTATTAGGTGCTGAACAGTGTTCATATATATTAGTTTATAAGTCTTCAGCTGGCAGTTTTGTGTGCAGTCTGTGTGTGTGTGTGTGTGTATAACAGTGAGCAGCTCGGCTGTTGGAATATCACGTGTGTAAGCCCTCTGTTTAGATATTTTATATGAATATATGCAACAGTGTGGTCCCACTATAATCGTATCTTCATGGGAACAAAGTAAACCACACCGACACAGCTGTAAAAAGCTGCAGCCAAGCAGCGTACAGCAGTGCATTCAAGCTAAAAATAGCTATAATTAAGAGTAGAGTTCTAAGAGCTTTTCAAACACTGCAGTCCAGTAGCAAACCGGCAGGATTAGAGGCCAAACCAACATAAAACACCGCTAAACAAAGAATAGACTGCTGCTCATTGAGACTGTCTCAAGAGGCCTTAAACAGTAGGTCCTTCAAACTGTCGGATCCTTCACAGTCAGTAATCAGTTTGGTTGCAGAGGATGAGAGTGAGGCCTACAGCTCCTGGACTCCCAGACCAGTTCAGGGCTGAGTCTGAACGGTAGAGCTACTATTGTCTCAGTGGCTCAGTTCACTTTCATGTGTGTGTGCCCCTTATGTTTGATTCAATTTCCAAGTTTTCTCCTCTGTTTTAATAGATAATCCACACTTAGATCAGTTACAGTAGCTCTGTGTCTCCGACTGCACTGTCAGCTAATAACTGTACTAAGAACAGCTTTCTTGCTTTCTTTCTATCATGGTCTGATTGTCGCCAGTGCTACCAGTGACTCAGCCAAGCTTACAAGCAGTCCCAGATGAGTGATGTAATAACACAGTACAGTTTGAGTTAACCCACATGGAAGAAATAATCTCACAGGCAATCCAGGCCATACAGAATATCATCATTACAAAAACACAGCAGTACACAATACTGGTTTAGAGTTTCCTTGCTCTCACGTTGGATGCAGGTATTTTAATCCGTGTGACCTAGATCTACAGTGACAGAATGTGACTTCCATGAACCTTCTGCTGTTGACACTGAATGTAAAACATCAGATCTGAGACACATGTGCAGGAGATATCATCTTGGGACACAGCTGCAGTGTGAGTGGAGGTGAGCTGTTGTGGGCTCTAATTTGAGATTTAAGCACTGCAACGCAGGCGGAAGTTTGGCTGAGCCTCACAGTGAGAAACAGGAGCCGGGCCACCCGAGTCCGTACAGAAGGAGCTTTTGTTTCCACAATTGGTTCTGAGGAGAATCTCGTAGCTGAGCGCCGGATCTCAGCAGCAGACAGAATGACAGAAACAGACAGTGGGTGGAATGTAAAGGCCGAGTGCCTGGAAAAAAAAATTCAAATCCTCTGATTCTGGTTTAGTCTAATTACCTGGACCGGTCCTACATACTGTAAGGCAACCTTTTAAAATGTATTAACTAGTGTATTTATAGTGACGCTCCTAACCAAAAGTCTCAAATTATGCCTTTATAATTTGTTGAAAACATGACTAAACATTTTTCTTTTATTAAGTCAGGTAGTGCAAAGAGGGACAGAGCAGGAGAGAAGCTTCTGGAGAGATTTGATTTGATTCAGTAGGATTATCTGGTCCCTGTACACAAAGTATGGAGGTCTTTACGATACTGTGTCTGGGCACTGCTGTTTCTGCATTTAAAAGGCTTGTTTGTTCTTGTTTTGGAGCTTTCATTCACATTAAATGGTCCCCACAAGCCAGTTGAATTTGCTCTGTGGATGTTTAATCAATGTCTTTATTTGTCTGGCAAAAAGACAACCCCCCTCGTTTACCGTCAATGACGAAAACTAAGTACAAATTGTTATTCCAGAAGCTGTAAGGAAAACCATGCTGTGTGTGAACAAGGTCATCTGAAGCCAACGGCAACGTACAATAGTACAGGAAAGGAAAGGTGAAAATAAAAGAAACTGGGATAAGGCCACTGCCAGAATCCCCACCAGAGTCCATTGAAAGATAAGAGGTTTATTCTCCTAATGAAACTCTGTACATGCATGTTGGTGATTGATAATGGTTGACAAAGCCAGTTTAGCTGCTGGCATGTGTTACTTACACCTGTCAGAACAGCTCTGTCACCCAGTTTTAGGCAACACACGGACATGAGCGCATTTAGCCGTGGCATAAATCGAGGTTTCAGTTTGTGTGTGTGTGTATGTGAAAGCCGCAAAGTGAAAAAAAGAGGGAAAACATGAACTGTGTGGGCGAGACAAATAAGCAAAAAGTCCAAATAACTACAAGGCACTTGAAAGAAAACACGACTCAGTCATTCCTGTCGTTTTTAATTTATTGATTTCTTGACAATGTAAAAATGCCTGGAAAACTTGGAATTCCTCTGAGGTTACAGCTGAGTGAAAACAATTATCTGATGGCAGGAACTGTGGATTGAGGTCTTCTCCAAAATCTAATCAGTTGTTCTTTGGCTCATGGCTGATCTGTCAACTTAATTTCACGGAAACATTTGTTCATGTTCATATCAATATTTTTCTGGAAGAGAAACAAACAAAGGTAAAAATAGACCGTTTAAAAAGAGAAACTATCCAGAACCTTTTAGACTAGAGCAAGGAAGTGTGGAAGTAGAAGGGAGACAGTGTTGTTCAAAGAGAAGAAGATAATAATTGTTGTTTAGTAGTAATTGTTTGGTAGAATCAAAGGTATATATTTTTAGCTACATCAGTGACAGTTATATCATTACTGGTGATACTTACAAAACACTACTCGTCCATACACTTTACAGAAATATAAATAGAACATTACTATCGTATCGGTGCTGGTTGTCCTTAATAAGGTCAGTTTTTAACTGTTGTGTTTTATTTGATCATTTTAGCTATTTTCTCTGTAGTTCAAATTTAGATTTGAACTACTTTTTGAGCTTGTAAAGCTGTTTGGCTTTAGGGATGGCAGAGTTGTTGTTGTGCCAGCATTCACTGTAGTTCTGTGAGTTGTACATTTGAGTGGATTGTCTTTACAAATATTGGACGGATGTCTATGAAATATAGTACAGAGTACAGACATTCATGTTCACCCGTTCATCTGTTCAAGGTGAATTGTAATGACTTTCATGATCCCTTATTGTTCATTTGATCAGGTCATCTTTGGTTTATCACCAGTTTTTTTGCACAATTTGTAACGCTCCCATCAATGTACAGTTTTCTTGCTAATTAGAAAAGGTTTGCATGCTAGCACATGAGACTAAGATGGTAGATATGTTAAGCATTATACATGCTAAGCATCAATGTGTTAGCATGCTGAATTTAGCTTTTAGATCAAAGCACTGCTGTGCTCAGACATCCTAGCATGGCTATGGGCTCTTAGCTTTGTTTAACTTTAGCTGCCATCATGTGTTTTGTCATGTATGTGCAACTTCATCAGGTGAGGATTTCAGCAAATTAAGAATGTCTCTGTTTGCTGAGGCCATACTGCCTCTATAATTAGACAACTTAGAGCTTTCTGAGTGTTTGGTTACACCCCCTCTCCTCCACTGTCTTTTGCCCCACATCCAAATGATCTCACCGACTTTCAGCGGTCATTGTTAGCAAGAGGAAGTCACTGGCTTGTGCTACAGGGTTGTAATGGGCGCACACTATTGTTGCCTTTGTTTAGATGTTGACTGTTTTGGGGGCAGGTTCCACTGGGACTCTCCCTGATGATCTACATTTAGACCTCTGCTCTGAGGGGCTTTCTAAGGGTCATGTGGGACCACTGCTATTGATGCAGGTGTGTTTTCTGTTGATGAGCTTCAGAATTTGGCAGAAGCCTCTTAACATGCTCCCACAGCGCAGTTTGGCCTTGAGGGGATTTGGCTCAGAATGAGGGTTTACTTTTGTCGCTGTGTGTTTGTTTTAATCTGTTACTGTGCCAGGTGGTCGTGTTTATACAGACTGTGCTCCTTCAGATATCAAGATGGGAGGTTTGTTATGCGAGATAAACAGTTTTGGATTTATGGATGAAGAGTTATGATTGTGTTTCTGAACTTATGAGCAGGTCAGCCAGTCTCTCAACCTGTTATTAATCCTGAGGGTGAGGCTGTAAATTTGTGAGGTGTTGACATTTGTATGTTACTCCCCTAAACATTAAATTTCCTTAAAGGATCCCACTTATTTCAACTGGGTCTTATTCTTTTCACCATTCCAGTCAGTGGTAATAACTTTGTATTCATCAAGTTCATATATGACATCTGGGGACAAGGTGAACAAGAAGAATGGGCCTTCAGCTTTGACCAGCAAACTTATTGTAGTTTTTTTGTGACGTGAGGAATATTTATTGAGGTTTTGGCTTCCTCCTCCGGTTTTATGTCCACATAAATTGATTTAAATCATCTGGATTAACTATTGGCTTGTTACAACCTGTCTGATGCTTTGACTGCTTGTGTTTCTTGCGTTATTGTGGAGCATTATTGATGCCCACTGAGATCTCTGCTGTACAGTGTTGTCATAACTTATAGAAATTATGGACAAAACCATGAAGAAAAACAAGACAGAAACGTAGGTATTAAAAGATAAATATGTATAAAACGTACTCATTTTTCCTCTGACATATATTTGAAATAATTGTGTAGAAACTTGACTTTGTTACAGTTTAGAAATGCATTCAATTAGTTGATTAACAGAAAGTTATTCTGAAACTGATTAAATCAGTTAATTGTTTCAAGACAAAATGCCAAACATTGTCTGGCTTCTTCTCAGATGTTGCTGCTTTTCATCATGACAACAAGTTCAATATATATGTAAGTTTAAGAAAATGGCATTTTCTTAACACTGTATAGACTAAACAGTTAATCAGAAAATAGGCAGATTCATGGTTAACTAAAATAGTTGTTAGTCATGCCCAACACCAATGTCCATTCAGGATGCACTGTTTTGTTAGTCTCAAAGAATACGTAGATACATTTAACCTAAATGTAATAAGCTTAATATATGAGAAAAATACCAGAAACAAGACGACAGATTTAGGAAACCCCAAAGTGATCTGCATTTTCTCAGCCAGCGTGCTGTCGCATGTTTTCAGTACCAGCACTGCATGCAATGGGACAGGGACGTGTCCCTGTATGTCCAAGGGAAGCTCTGAGGAACCTTATTTATCTCTGATGGTCTTTATGAAGAGCTCAGTTATACTTACACAAAAGCAACAGACGCAGGTTAGATAGCAGGCTAGGCACCAAAGAAGAAAATGCCATCAAGCTGGATGTATGATTAACATCTAACTGTCTGACTGCATAAAGTGAACATTGAACAGAAACACTAAAGTCGTTCATCCAACAGCAGAACAAATCGTTCTCCACCAAAGGCTCATGTGACTTGATTTTCCTCTCTCTGGGAAGTTATTTCCTTTTCTCTGCCTCATCACTCTTTGCTGACACTTTTATTTGCCTCACATTCCTGCTGCCCACATGTACGTTCATGGTCAGGATGGTGTAGGTGAATGGAGATCTGATAAGTGTCAGAGCGAGTGTGGAGGAGGCTCACTGTGGATGCCAGACATTTCTGTGGACCCTGCTGGAGTTTTCCAATTTTTTGATTTTATTCGAAGTCACACAAGGAGCCAAGAAACAGTTCACATAATATTAATATCAGTATAGTTGAATAAGTTTTACTTTTCGTGGAACTTTACTGTTTTGTAAGTTTAGCAGATACTGTGCAGTGCACAGTTTCTCTGCTGTCAAACAAAAGAGTGTGACTATTGATTTGTGCTAAGTAGCATCTGCAGATCCTTCTTGGGGCTTCTTTTAAGCTGTCTGGTTCACCAGATGGGTTGTGCTGACTGCAAGTAACTGTATATTCTGCATGTTTAGACGGTAACAATGCAGTTTTGGTAGTTAATCACTTAGTTGTCAGTATTGTCAGTCTTTTCTTTGTCCTGATGTTAAAACCACCATCCATCTGGATAAAACAAACATTTATGTTTTTACTATAAATACTCTCTGACCCAGTTTTTACTTTGTTGTTTTATGCAAGAACATGTGGTGACTAGATTTAGACCAATCTCTGATGGAGAGCAGCCAGTAAATGAAAAAAAGAACTGACTGTGATGCACTTTGTTAAGTTACATACATACATTAGAGCAAGGGCTGAATAGGTTTCTGTAAGTGAACGTCATCAGTGTCTTTGTTTTGTATGTTTTTTGTATCTTGTGTTCAGAATTCAGTGTTCCAGGTCACCCAGTGTTCACTCCTGGAAGCACTGAACATTTGTGATTTCATGGCATAAAGACTACGACAAACATTCACTCTATAGATCAGCTAATGTGCATATCAAACTATTAAACATATCAATAGCATGCTTCAAGTGCACGCTGGAAGTCACAGGCTTACAGCAGAGACCACAGGTCTCGATGTGAGAGGTGGTGACAGCTTTAAGTAACAAGCGACGTGCTGATCTACAGCCTCAAAGCCACAAGTCTGCATTTCCTGGAGCCTTCATTGAAGACAGATGCAAAATAGAAAATGAGTACCAACCGCTGTCACCGAGTCTGGTCAACAATGTACAGTATTCACAGTATTCCTAAAATTTGTCATCACAAGTAATGCATTCAGCAGAACTAATACAAAACAGTAGGTAAACACAAGAGAAGGAAGAGAAGAAAGTGGTAAAAAGAGAGAGGAAAGTCTCACATAGTTATCTCATCAAGTGACTCATGGCTAAAAAGGGGATCTTGCGTTGTGAGTGGGAATAAAATTTAGCCAAAGATACTCGTAATCCAAATGCATTATCTCTGTCATTTTTAGAAATGATGAGGGATCACATAGGAATTACATGAAGGTGGAGACGGTGATTTCCTATGAAGCAGCATTCTCCTGCAAGCGAGCAGTAATGCAAATATAGTTTTATTTTTTAATCTAATTTTTGCCAAATTGTCCAAATTGGGGTAACAGTTGACTACCTATCTTTAGTAGCCACTCCTGGCCTTTTTGTATCCAGGATGGTGCTGGTGAAGCAGTGAGTCAGGCTGAAGGAATGTGAGACAACTTGTATTTAAAAAAAAAGAAAAAAAGACAGTGGGATAGCTTCCTGTCCGCAAGTAGAGGGAATTCCTTCTTATTTACACTTTTATTCTTATCGCCTTTGTCAGGAAATATAGTTGAACTGGGGTTGAGTTCAGGACGGTGTGACTCGTTCAGCAGTCTGACACTTGATGTCTAGTGAAAGACTGCAATTCTGATTGAATTGAAATTATTTGATTACTGATTATTTGAGTTATTTGAGTAACAAGTTTCCAGATAGATTTCATCTCATTCATTTAAGAAATTAAATGCAAATCGAGGGGTGATCCAAACAAACGTTTAGAAGGACTTGGTGAGAGAATAGACCCTCATTACCATCTGCAAGTGTAAATTGCTTGTAAATTCCTTCAATCTGAAGACGAGCCTACCAACTAAATCTAAAGCCTTTTCATTAATTAAAGTTGTCTCATATGTGAGATTCCTGGTTAGGAAACACTGCCTCCTGACTTCCTGCTGAGGGGTAATTAGCTAATATTTGGTCTTGGTGTCGTTATATGTTTCTGCTTGTCTCGAATTTCTGATTTTGAACATCTCATCTTTCATCTGTTCCATTCTTTGTGTTGAAGTGTTTCAGCCTTTTTGAAGTGGCACAGACCCCTTCTATTTAAAGTATTGATCGTTCAGTGTTTTGTTCAAGTAGTAGGCAGAGTTTGGTGATCATGGCAACGCTCGTCCTTGCTGGAACAGTGATGAATAGGAGCATTATGGTGGGAATTGACTCGGCGGATGGAGCGAGGTGCTGCCCTTGAGCGCTCTATTTTTCAGAGTTTGAAGTGATAGCAGCATGGCCACTGTGGTTTGGCTGATAAGCGCCTCTCCTGCCGTCAAGGCCCTCAGCTGCAGCCGTCCCTCTGCCATTATACTGTACTGTAGTCCAGGGGTTTGTCCTTTCTCCTCCAATTTATCTGTCACACACACTCTTTAAGCTTCTCAGCTGGGGTTACTGAAGTTCGACTTCTCTCAGAGGATGAATCTTTATTGTTGTGACCATAGTGAATAGTTTTAGATAGATAGATAGATATACTTTATTGATCCCTGACTGGGAAATTGCAGTGCAGCAGCAGCAATACACACAACAAGCTATACAAAAGTTAAAAATAACAACATAAAAGTGGCAATATGAAATATGCATACAAGGCAATATAAAAAAATGTATATACAACAAACAGACAGTGTAATGTTGTGCATTACCTTTTTAATTTCTGTTGAAACAGAAGTGACATGACTCACCAGCACCTTGGTCTGTGAAGGTCGGAACATTTTTGAGAAATATCCAAGTCCATCTATAGATCCCCCATTTAACTGGAATTATTAAACATTGTTCTTCAAAAGTTTCAAAAGGAATGTAATTCACTGAACTCAGAAAAGATTTCAAATCATCGTTCAACTTTCTGCCTTACATTTCCCAACAAATTGATGGATTATACATAAAGAAAACCAGGCACAACCCTTAGATAACACCCTGAGTCAGGCCAGTTAGTCAGTAGGTTTACAGTTAGGAATAGCAGAGTTAGGAATAAGTTTGTCTTTCTTGTTTGTGATCTTGTTCTGCTTATTTTATATTTTCTGTGTTTGTTTTGTTTGTTTTTTTTCATACATATATTCCATCCATATCATTAATGTTGTGACATTCCTATCACATAGATTGAATGCATATCTTTACCTTCTTTATCATGTCCAAAACATTAAACTGAGAGTAAGAACAGAAATAGTAGTGCTTGAAGATACTGTGCCACTCATTACACTGCTATTCCAAGTGCACAGCCATTCTCATTTGAGTTTATCTCCATGGTAACAAAGACACAACAAAGGGCCTTGGCATTGACTGCGATGTAACCAAAGACATCCTGACTAAAAAAATCAGGCAGTGAAGCAAGGAGCCACACTGAGCCTTGGAATGGCCTCTGATGACTAATGCTCCCTGGATGACTGCAGCATGCTAGATTACATGCCATACTTCCACTGAGGCCATCAGCCTTAATGATTCACACCACTGTGGCTCTGCTATTTAGGTTATGTGTGGTTATGTGTTCAGCAGCTTCAGCGCTCAGACTTTGAAGGTTTATCTTTCAGCAGGAAGCTTATGTGTGATGAACTGTTACAACTCCTGTTGTATGAAAAGTTTGCAGAAATTTGGAATGAGATTTTGTAATTCTTACGTGATAAAAGGCGCCAAAGTCCTCCAGAGTATTAACTATTTTTATTTTATTTATTTCGTTGTTTTTTTTTTTGTTTTAGCTTTAAGGTTTTATAGTATTAATGTTAAACAGAAAGTCTCTATTTTGGAAATCAAAGAAATACATCTTTCGTTCGACACAAGTTATATTTCCTCAGTCCAAATTAAAATGAAAAGAAGACAAATTTGGTTTCAAAAATTAAAGTCAGTTTTATTTTATATAGTCCATAATCACAAATTGTTTCAGAAAACAAATTAAGAATTTAACAACTCAGAGCTTTTGGTATCTTTTCAGGCTTTCATACTAATACTAGTGCTGAAAACAGTTCTGTGGTGTAGACCAGATGCTTTAGCATCAACATGACGGTATCAGTGACTTTGACCTTTTCCCAGCCGATACTGTTACTGGTTTCGGTCTGGTGTTTAGTCTGGTGGTTGGTCTGTTTTCAGTGCTCAGTCAGTCTTTTGTGTGGGGTCCTTGCTAATCATTTTTTTTTATTTCAAAAAGCAGACATATCTCAATCTCTGATATCTTCACTACATTTTTATTCCTACATAAAACTGATACCAAATACATGATATGGCAGTTGGAAAGAATATTTTATCACTATCTGTATGTCGTGAAATCAGGAAAGGATAGGCGCACTTAACTTTTTTTGTTTGTCTGTTTTGTTTTCTGTGTTCCTTTCTGTGTTCCTACACTTAACATGAGATCATCATATCATTGTATCGGTAATGTAGGACTACAGCACATCCTCAACTTCTTTCAATTAGCTAATCAGTTGTTTATTGTTACAACTTTGTCATTTGAAGTAAATGAACAAGGATGAACTGGTTTTACCCTTAACCCACTGGAGTCGAGGAACGCGCCGGCGCGTCTTTACCACGTGACCAATTTAACAAACTATTTTTAGTTTTAGTTTTAGTTTTTAGAATGCAACTATAAATTGTAAATTTCAACAAATTATGTACAAATTTAGCAAACAACAAGTTATTTATGACTATTTACCTTAAAATGCAGTAAATCCCTCAGCTGTTTTTTTGTACAGCTATTTACAACACAGTCAGGTGTCACAATGAAATGCACCATGAATTATTTAGAAAACTTAAAACTTATTAATATTATTTATTTGTATTATTTCTAAAACTCGCACCAAACACACAGCAAACATGATGACAGGAAAAAGCATTGCATATATTAGTTATCATAACTTGGGTTTTACTTGACTTACTACAAAATTTCAAAACTTGTATATAGTTTGAAGTCCCCACGTTTGACACAAATTAAAACAGAGACTCAGCGAGGCTACGTCTTGCAGCTACGTCATCTTATTGTGAAATGCGATAAAAACGCGCCGGGGCATCCCTCGACTCCAGTGGGTTAAGCTCTCCGACATTACGCATCTCATTTTCCTGACAAGCTTCCTTTTAAAGTGGACTTTAGTTGTATAATCTGTTGATTACTTTCTGTTGGGTAACGTTCAGCAGCGCCAATGTGGGTTAAATGCACGACTCTTGTTGAAAGCCATGATGATCAATGAAACCGTCTCTGCCAGCATCACCGTGTTCTTTTGTGGGTTGTTGCATTTTTTGTTTATCATGTTCTGGAGAAAACAGCAACAAAATGCTGTCATGGTGACATGCAGCGGCCTACAGACCTTTCATTCATGCAACAAGCGGCTTGTGTTAATTCCCTGTTTGGTATATACAGGCTGTAGCTTGTATTGTAGTGCCAGTTATCCAGTAAGCTCTGTTTAGTAACAAGCTATTGTTTGTTTGTGCACGGCCATGCACATGATTCACAAAGTATGACTCACAGAGAGATGGTCCCAAAAAGAAGAGAGCTGGGTCACACAGATGGTCGTAATTAAAGGGTTTCATCCCAAAATGAGATGTCAGACATTTTTAACTTAATGTTCCTCATGGTAACAGTGGCATCTTTTCTCTGCCCTCAGCTCCCTCTAATCTGCTCAAAGCAGATATTTGAGGAGCTGGTTCCGCTTTGAAAAGTCCAACATGTCTTGTAGCGCAAACTTTAAGGGTATAACAGCTCTGAGAAAAAAAATAAAAATCACAAAAATCAAAAATAACATTTGCTGGAGGCACACCTCATATTTTCTGCGTTCTCTGTTTTGCAGAGCTCGACGCAGGAGATCGGTGAGGAGGCTGAGGACGATGCCATCTTCACCATCACGCTGAGGAAGGTGCAGCTTCACCAGTCAGCCAGTAAGGGGCAGCGATGGCTGGGCGTGGAGACGGACTCGGCCCTTAGCCTCTATGAGACCTGCAAGGTGCGGACCATCAAGGCCGGCACACTGGAGAGGCTGGTGGAGTACATGGTGTCGGCGTTCAGGGGCAAAGACTCCACCTACGTCACCATCTTCCTCTGCACCTACCGCTCCTTTGCCACCACCAAGCAGGTGCTGGATCTCCTGCTCAACAGGTACAGTGATGACAGATAGCACACCTGTGAGTGCACCAGTGGTACCAGTGGTTTATTGCACAAACCTATG